>NC_056726.1:442018737-442253737 GCF_019279795.1 Protopterus annectens
CCACAAATATGCCATACTCTGGACTAAACCACCCAGCATTAACAAACAAGGCTTCTCATTAGCAGATGTCATACATACCCCTGGTGATTGTTTGGGAGATAGGTAATATGCCCTGGGAGTCACCTCTGTGTATCCGGTTGACAGGAGCAAGTGAAATCACATTACATGTGTGTCAAAGGCCAGGGTAGTATATGGCTAGGCTGCTCTAGGCCCTAGGGCCAATAGCGTATTACCTACCTATGACACAATGCACACACACATGTACTCAGTGCAATACCTGCTATGTGAGGTGGAATGAGTGTGACAGTGAATATGTGCAAGGTCTGTAAAGGTGTGATAGCTTAGTGTGAGGTTGTTTCTGTCATGGTAGTTTGTGTCCTAGGTGTGAGGCCAGAGAATGATGTGTCAGTTATTGGGATGCAGACATAGTAGGATGGCATATGTTGTCACGTAGTTCCTTGTGTACGACTGTGGTGTCCCATTGCAGGCTGAAGCAATACATGTATGCTCAGTAAGTGGTACTGCTGGTGAATCCAGCTCACATATGAACTGTTGTACTACCTGAAGCTGTAGGCCTAAACAGCACAGTATGGTGTATGTTCACATTCCCTGGTAACACTGTCTTGTGTGTTTCCTGTAGTCTAAACAGATTACATACCTCAGGCATATGTATCTGTAAGTAGGGGCATACAGTACTATAAGGTACACAGGTAATGCTCATCTGTGTCGGCATACATTTGTGTGTTGTATGTATGTCTGATGTGTGTGTAATGATGCCTGTACCATGCCCGCAATCACGTTTGTTACAGGGTATGTTTGTGTACCTAGCAACATGTATACTCTGTTACAGCAGTATGCCAGCTATATTAACAACCGTGCACATATGTTAGGTAGGGGTATGGCATCAACGACTAGGGTGGTTTACTGGTAATACTGCAAATGTACTTTACATTCATTGCATTGGATGACATATTTCTTCATGCATTAGCTTGATATATACACCCGTGGCGAGATTGTGCATTGTATCCCAAACAGTGTGTCGAGTACTGGTGTATACTGGTTTGTTATATGGAGTGTGGCAGGCACTGTCAGCCAGTTGTGGGCTAAGCACTGATATGTGGTAGTGAACGTGTGTATCCTCTGACAGACAAACAGATGCTATATATGGCAGTTAAGTGATATCTGTACTTAATAATGTTAAGTGTGCCACATGACTTGCTCACACATATTGTATAACTGTCTTCCAGGGCTATGGCTCATCAACACAATCTGTCATATGCAGCTGCGGAGGACCAGAAAATACATAACAGCCTGGTGCAGCACTATACACTGCTGGTTTCCAGGGCCAGTCAGCACCAGCATGAGCGTACTGCACTGTGGCAAGATCTTGTTCGTCAGGTAAATGACATAGGCATGCATAACCAGACATATGAGCAGGTACGCCATCACTGCAGTGATTTAATTAGACATGTCCGGCGGCGTGCATCTGATATCCATAGACAACAGCTTGCCACAGGTGGTGGGGCGGCCATACATCCCCCCTCACCAGAGTGGAGGAGCTGCTCCTAAGCATGGTGGCTCCTGGCCTACAGCAGCAACAGCATCACACATGTGTCATAATGGAGGCCGGAGCCACCCAGCATAATGACATGGAGTGTGCAGGTAATATGCCCTAGCTGTAGACTACTGTTACCTGTATTGTTAGAATATGCATATGTGAGATGTGTACTGTGTGTTCAGCAGTTGTGCTCCCTATTGTGTGCAATACTGATATTTGGAATAGTATCTGTACACCTGTCACTGTTGACTGTTGTTCTACTGTAGTTTAGCACACTCACAGTAGCAATGCCACAGTTGTGGCCTCTGACAAACTGTGTCATATTCTTGTAAGTCCCTCTGGTGTGACAGCAGGGCTGACGATACATGCTGGTGAGTGTATTAACACTTTAATATTGGTAATGACATGTGCATGTCATAGGTGAGGTGTAGGCCATGTACACGTAACACACCTACGCATAATGCATGCTGTGCATGTTTGCTGTGAGACAGTAAACATCTCAGTAAAGTCAGTAGCTGCCTCAATCACATGCAATGCACAGAGCAGCAGACACATTTGTGACAACACTGTACTGCACATTGGATATGCATAGTTGCTACAGCTGTACACAACAGAACACGTTTATTATATGCAGTTCACGAAAACATGCTACATTTGGCGTTACCACACACCTGCTGTAAGGTCACACTTCAGTATCCCACATGTCATGCACACACACATGATGTACCTCAGGGGTAGAGGCCTATCATGGGGCTGTGCAACACTCTTCAACACATAATGCAGTCATGTTAGGCAATGCTCCCAATCGGACACCTCACACACCCATGTAGAAAGTGACTGTGCAATTGTGAACGTAGCCACGCACTGCAGTTCAGGTACAGAATGCTAGGCATTGGTCTTGCACACATTAGTAGCTGTGAGTGATCACAAGATGCAGGATGATGATGGCACAGGGTACTACACCCCATCCAGTTACAGTGACCACAGTACTACTCATAGCAGTCATTGCTGTGCACCTCAATGTTGTGTGTGCGCAAACATATGCACCTATACACAATATGCATAGCATGTTGTGTGTGTGCTTACATATGCCAGTATACACAATATGCACAGCAGTCGCCATCCGAACAAAGTGTCACATATATGTCCTGGAATGCTAGTGGGTGTATGGGTCACATGACACACATTGGGTATGTGTGGTGTTTAATGTTGCTGTCATGTAGCATGCCATGCCATGGCTGGCACCGACATATCTGCAATATGTCCCACACTCACCATAACCGCTATACACTGGCCATGTCGAGCATTGGGATTCCTTCACGTCAACATGCACCACTCATCCCGTGTGTGTACATAGCATGCATGTGCTGCACCTGTGCCCACAATTATCTGCTATGGACACAGACACTGTACTCAGACATGGAAATCTATGTGTCACACAGATAACACATGCAGCCATGGCATGTATACCTGTGAGTGATGGTGCACAGGGCATTGCAGAGCTGTTAATACTTGCACAGCAATGTTGTGTCCAGGTACACATTGTGTTTCAGGGTGTAGCCAATCACTGAACAACTACACAGTTGCATCAAAGACATGTACACTGCCATGAAATAGGGATGCCTACATTTGCATTGCATGGTCTTGTGCAACACATATTCTGCATGCTGACACGTGTGTGGTGACTGTTTGCCTTGTGATACTGACACCCACCTTCACCCACTATAGAGTATGTGTTGGATTGCTGGTGTGTGTGTGTATGTGCTGTAGTGAGGAGTGTATATGTGTGCATGTGTGCATGTGTACATGTGTTCATGTGTTCATGTGTGCATGTGTGCATGTGTGCATGCATCATGTGCAGACTGTAAAGTGTGTTTCCTGTCTTCCTCTCACAGGTGCTGAGTTAGGGCTGGCCGAAAGCAGCAGGTAACCTGAAGCCACTGCCATGAATAGTGGTGATGATGAGACATGTATTCTGGCACAGGAAGGTTTGACAAGGTCTGTCGTTGGTCCGCCAATCAACAGTACACAGCATTCAACCCCATCTATGTGCACACTCATACTGTCAATACATCCCTCATCACCAATGGCCATAGGTGAGGGACAGCATACAGTTGGCATTGACCAGGAGAGTGTGGTACCCATGGCACTTGCATCCCCTCACAGCAGCCATAGCCGGATTCCTGGAAAGGTACCACATAGGCGGAGGTCCAGGGGTTCTCAGGGGTACACCACTGGTTGTATTGCCCCTGGCAGATGTGCCCTCACAGGTCTTACAACATTCAGTATGTTCCAGGCTGTAATGTAGGCTCAGGCACGTATGGAACGGTACACCAGACAGGGACTTAGGGCGCAGAGGGCCCATTACACCGCTATCAATGGCAGCATCCGTGACCTTGACGGTGCCATCCAGAATTACACCGAGGTCATTGATAGATGTTGGGGGTAGACAGTTGATGCCCTCCACAATATGTCTTCCATGAGCCAGGACCATGCGGGATGGTTGCGACATCGACGCGGATGCATGCCAGCAACAGCTGGCAGTGGTCGCGGGTGGCCCACAGTTCACAGCCGCTCCTGTAGTGGCAGTACCAGCCCCAGCCATGCTGGGGCTGGCCTGTCCATTGACCATCCCAGTAGACCATGTGCACGTGGCTCTGGCCAGTCCCAGCAGGGACATGGGTCCAGTCATCATACCTCTGCCTCTGATGACAGTACCCAGTCAGGGTTGGTACCCGATACTGTCTGTAGCACCCCTACCAGGCACAGGTACTGTGTCCGTGGCCAGAGACAATGATCTGTACAGCCTAGCAGGTACAGTCTGTGACTGCCCCACAAACTACTGCATATGGCAGCCACATGGTGGAGCTGTGTGCATGCAGACACACACACATTAACCAAACAACTAGGGCTCACACATATACACACACACATTACATCAACGTTGGCCCATGCTGTACTGTTGTCCCTCACACACACACACACACACACACACACACACACACACACACACACACACACACACAGACATGTCGATTGGATGGGTCAATGTCAGGCTCTGGCAAACAACAACACACTCTGTGCATATGATGATACCGGTGTCGCCTCCTGTCATCTGTAACATTGATGCAGGAACAGGCTAACATGGTGCTGATGCACAGGGTGACATTATAGCAGTGTAGCAATATTAGCAAGTTGTCAACAGGAAAGTGTAATGACATCCTTGTAGGTATGTCTGAGCAGGCATTATGCATCCAAGCTCTGATTGTCAATGTAGCATTGTTTACACCACTGTTAGGTCTGAGTATGTATTGTCCACCCATGTGCCACTTGGCTGAAGTGTAATGTGTTGCCAGCATGTGTTAGTGAGTGGACAGTACGTGTGTGATGTGTGCAGTACAGATTAGCAAGTGTACATCTGTGAACATGGTGGGTGCACACTGTCTGCATGTATGTGCATGGTGAACACATGGGATGTGTGGCATACCCTGTTGTACACATTGTTAACATCTCAAAGTAACTTTCAATGGCCAGTATGCATTCTACTACAGTTATGTACTAACATGGGTCCACATGTGTGTATGACATGGGTTGACACTATGCTGTGGGTGATACTGTTAATATCTGTCAATGATTTGTGGTCTGGTAGTATACACAACCTCAACAGCATGTCTATAAGCAATCATTGGATGATGTCCTGACAAATGACACACAGTTGTAGGGAACTCAGTAACAGTTGGATCCTTCAGGTACTATACTCTAAAACTAACCAGTGGTATTGACCGCCACCCATTCCTGGGACCACACCTGTTTGGCATATAGCCCCCTTAGGTACATGCAAACACACTAGGGATGTGTCCATCCACATCTGGAAATGCATGCATTGGCCTACAATGCATTCCCTGGATGGGACGCATATCCTACACAAGGGTATCATACAGACAGATACCTGTTGTCTGATACATGCTGTATAGCAGTAAGCCGGCTATGGCATAGTCATCCACATTTACTATCCATACTATCCCATCAGTACCACATCGATGGTAGACCTCAACATGTATGTTGGGTACCAATGTGTACATACAGCCTTGTGTTATGTCATGTGTCCCTTGGTATCCACATATCCATAGGTATTGTGGAGTCCCTTGGTGTATCACATAAGACATTAGAGGCCTGAATGCATATCCACAAGGCAGTTGTACTCCTATACAAACTGTCCATTATTGCCAGTCGTTGTTGTGTATGAACATGTCTGACATATACCCCAGGCATATACCCTCACTCACACTACTCTTTAGTAACTGTCATGTGTGTGTGTGGCACAGATGACCTTGGCCACAGATCACAACAGTGGACGGCCTTGTCACATACATACATATGTGACCTACGATCTGAGATGCAGCAGCACAACCTGTCAATGGAAACAGATGTATTCATGTAGTATGCAGGCTTCACACCTATGTACTGATTGAGGGGACATGTACACATATATATTTGCCACGCAGATACCTGATGTGTGCAATGCACTTACTGTTTTAATCATAATATGCCCTACCATAGTAAAACCAAAACTCACACCGCATTGACCAACAGTGACATACACATTGTCAGTGTTTGCAGGATTAAAACCCCTACCTAACTATGTTATGATACTAGTGAGAGACGCATTAACATGGCACGCTATTTGCTTTACTGGCTGGTTTCCCTTCTCCGTCTGTATTTGTAGGATGGTGACTTCATCAGACTTTCCAAAGAGGAATGTACCTCTTTTAGTGAGTTTTCCCAGTCTCCAAAAAGGGCACTCCTCACAAAGGAAACTGCACACATACACATACACACCCCCACACAGTCAGTGTTTGCAGGATTCAAACCCCTACCTAACTATGTTATGATACTAGAGAGAGATGCATTAACATGGCATGCTATTTGCTTTACTGGCTGGTTTCCCTTCTCCTGCTGTATTTATAGGATGGTGACATCATCAGACTGGACATGATGATGTGTGTACACCTTGTTTTATGCCATTCCAGGAATGGTCCATGTGGGTCAGCAGGTGTCAACAGCTTGAACAGGACCTCATAATCCTTACCTTGTGTGATCTATCTATGGACACATTGACATTCCGTCATACGTCAACACATATTTATGCACAGCTTGTTGGTTTTGTGGATACTACATGTGTCTGGGATGTTGATAAAGGGCTATTCAAAGTCTATGTGAGACATGTGTAGCTGTGTTCAGTGATGTATGTCCTGAGTGGCTGCCTTGCAAGCAGTCTAGCATGTTTGGGAACCATGATCAGCACATGAACATACCACAGTTGGTAGGGTTGTGTGTATGTCAGCTTCCAATAGCTCTGTTTATGACTTCAACCATGATGGACTCCATGACCTTGCAGGTCAGACTTCATAGGCATACTGGAATGTACTTCCCATGGTGTGTTGTGCACCAACACTTGTGGGGAGTGCCATTTGTTGCTGTAACACATTCAACGGTTCCACATTCTGCGTTAGGGGTGAGGCTCAGCTGACTGTTCAGGTGCAGGATCTGTTTGTTCTGTAGTTTATGCATGACACATATTGGGAATCAATGTATTCCACTTGCTGCCATGCTTTTGGCATTGGGGATAGCTACTCATCCATTCTACATGTGATATCTCCTGGCATGATGATATGGACTATCGTCAGTGGGAGGTGGGTATGTATATATGGGCCTGTCAGTCAGGTACAGTTGGCCCTGACTCAGGAAATATATGGGTGTACATTGCTATTTATGACATAGCTGAAGGAGGTGTCATGATTCAGTCTGGACTCCTTCTCAGCTACTCTTTACAAAACACCAACGAACGTGAGCACTAATCCCTGTTATACTCCTTTACGCACTTAACACCCTACTGATCCTTTGTGAGTATGTCATCATAATATCCTGGCATGTCCAGGGGTTGGTTTCTTGTGTACTCTCCAGTCCAGCTGGTGAATATTGTGATGTTGACACAATGTCACATCTGCCTCATGTACACAGACAACCCTCTCCTCCTCCTAACAAACTCAAATATATGTGTGAGTTAACCTATATAGACATACAGGGTGCTGAACTCTCTCGACCCATGACTGGCACAGTCTATCAGGTGGTGAAGGTAACCACACACACCACATATCAGTCTCACATATCCTCTAGCGACAGCACTCAAACCACATTATCACACATAGACATACTCAGATGCTGTAAATGAACTCTGCCTAAGCAGCAGAGACCTCCAGAGCAGACACACACACAACTGCTACCCCACTACAATACCCACATATCACATAGTTCACAATGTCAGTGTGCCACACAGTCATTGCCCTTCTGGCTAAACAACACACCTAATACACTTGTAATAGGTGACACTTATTGTCAGACACACTGATGTACCACTCACCAGCCCAAACAAGGGAATAGTCACTTTGGGCTGTCTGTCGGGTGCCAGGATCTGCCACATAACACATGCAGTCAGGTCACTCCAAAGCAAGTACAGGACTGGCACCATCATTGTCCATGCTGGTGTGTAAAACCTCAGACGTTACTCCCTGGACCACATGACATGATACATGGAGGAACACTCTGATCATGTAGCCCAGGTCAGTATGACCCTGACCTTGTCTAGCATCTTACACCCACCAATTATGATGTCACAGTATACGGACAAACATATCACGTTTAACAGTTGGCTAACAAATTGGTGTCATTCATAGGGGATACAGTGTCTGTCAGCCTGTGATGACATGCTCGACATGCCACATAGCTTCACTATGGACAGCTTGCACCTGTCACCCTTGGACTTTTGAATGCTGGCTAAGGCTCTTGCTACCACCATAGTGCCTTTCTTAAGCAGGGCTCAAAAGACAAACCCACCTCCATAGACATTACAGGTTAAATGAAACTAAGGTTAATGCTGCTCAACACCAGATGTGTTACCCTCATATTGCGGCCACTCAGGACTCTCCTCAGTATGGAGGATAGAGATATCTGTGCACTAACAGACGCCTGGTTCAGGCTCACTTATGCACAACAGCACTACCAGGTTATGTTTCATATCATGCTTTATGACAACAAGACTTGGAACAGACGACACAACTAGGGGGAGTATCCATATACATCACGGATACACACACCTCCAGGTTAGTAGCACTGCACAAAGCATCACAGAACATACATATACAACTACCATTGTGCAAAACTGCCTTTCAGTTTGTTGCCTGCTACAGACCAGCCTCCCAAACTCAGGAACCACACTCGGCTTTCATGGGAACTATGGGGAATATGAAGGTCTCCACAAACACCATTATATTGGGTGACTTCAAATACACAAATATTGACTGGGGGTACTACTCAAGCCCCAACACCCTCGCCCAACAGTCGCTACAATTTGTAGACTCATATGCTATGGCACAACCAGTCAGCACAGCCACAAGGGGGAATACATATTGGACCTGATCATCACCAACATGGGGACTCTATGTTCCACACCAGCGATATACCCCTCATTGGTAAGGTCAGAACATACATGTATCTCACTGGACATACATATACCCTCCACACACCCATCCTGGGAAATCTTGGTGAACTTCTCATGAGCCAACGTCTCACTTCACCAAAGCAAGGTGGTATCCTTCAGAGACCCAGAGACAGTGGCAAATACGGCTCAGACTGCTGAATCCTTTACATACACATTCTATGGACACCTAGTGGACTGCATGGATTGTGCTATCCCAAATAACAACAGGACTCACTCCTCCAATGGCAGGGGACCTGTCTGGTAGACCCCAGCCATTAACAAGCTGTACAACATCAGGAGGAAGCTACTACATGACAGAGCACAATCCCAGATGGGGAAGGCATCTGTGATCTGTACTAGCAGACAGCTACGATCACTCATGAACTTTTCTAAGGGCCGCTTCTACCGGACAATTGCACCAGACACATAGGACTATCACATGGCCTTCTTCAGTTATGTCAGGAACCTGGGTGGACACTCACTGATATGCTGTGAGTTACTACATACTGACAAACCTTACCCTGAACCCACTGGCATTGCCAACATCCTGACAAACAGGTTCAGTGCAGATGCCCCCCCATCCCCCCTAAGGAGCAACTATCCATCCCAACAGAGTGTAACCTCCCTGACATCACACAGTAACAGATGAGTGCTACCCTCCCCAAAGCGTACATCACAGCATCAATGGGACCAGACGGTGTCCCGGCCTGCATCCTACACGAGCTTCATGACAGACGTAACCCTTACATTACATCACTATTCAATATCGGAGTTACTACAGGATATGTACCCAAGGAATGGCATACAGCAACAGTGGTCCCACTCCACAGAGTTGGTGCCACAATGGACCACAGACAATATTGCCCTATAAGTCTAACTAGCCTGTTCTGCAAAGCTATGGAGCGTATTGTCATGGGACTCATAAACATAGACATCGGGAACCTACAGACACAGTGTCCTACACATTTCAGTGTTGTTGTGGGCAGATCTTGCCTCTTGAACCTGTTTATATTCTTTAAACGGTTAACAGGTCCATCGACATAGGGACGGTTGTCCACACAGCCTACCTGAACCTTGCAAAACCCTTCAACACAATAACCCACTGGGCCATTATGCATAGGCTCACCAGCATCGATATGGACACATATCTCACACGATGGATTGCTACCTGGATCAGGGATAGCACCCACATGGTCAGAATTGCAGGTGCCATGTCTGACTATACACCAGTTACATGTGGCATCCCACTACGGCTCAGTCCTGGGACCTCTCTTGTTCAGTATATATTTGTGTGATGTACAGGCTACCACAGGGGGAATATGGCTGACTATGTTCGCATTTGACTGCAAACTGGGTGCCATAATCAACTCTCCAGCTGCCACATGCATACTCAAACAGGGTCTCTCAGAGATGGATGACTGGTGCCTGAGCCATGGCCTACAGCTAAATGCCATTAGTTGCATAGTCATCCCTTTTGGGAATAACAACATGCCCACACATTACTACATAGGTAGTACTCCATTACATACGGTAGGAGTTGTTAGGGGTTTGGGGACATGACTTGTTCTTACTGTCGCCTTTGACAATCACGTTGCCAAAGTGGTTGGACAGACCTTCTATATAGGCCACCTTATCCCATATGGTTTCACATCTAGATCGAGTGAGGTCATTGTGCCCCTATACTCATCACAATCATGCTTGGTTACAATGCCACATTTGGGGTGTACCTTACCCGACGCCTGCAGCAACTGTTCTGGCCACAGAAGTTCCTCATCAAGCAGATCTAGGGACTCACATGGATGCCCTGCACAGTTTGTATTCAGTAACCCCAGCTCTACTCAGTCGCTTACCACCTACTCAGATATGATGTGTGCTTGTTGTTTACAGATATACCCAACCCAGAATTACTGGACATGCTCCACCTCAGGATATCCGACTCCCATGGAGCTACACACTCCAGGGACATATACCTCAGCACAGATGTTAATAGGACATGCTGGAGGGACATATTCTTATCCCAGAGGCACCACTCACTCCGGACTATAATCCCAGTTTCACATAGGCAGAGCCACCCTTTGACCACCTACAGGAGACATCTTGATGACTGTATGGGTGATCGTATATTTACCCCTGGGATATCTTCTGTGTCCCTGCTAGACAGAGGCACACTAGCCTAAACGTACATGGGCTATCTTGTGTGACCTACTATGCACACGCACAGTGTAGTAATCTGACAGGGTTGCGAATGCCAAACACACCTACCACATTTTCTTGTCCCCTGATCCTCATGACTTCTATCTTGGTAGTTGTTCCTTTCAAATAACTTTTTTTAAGTTTGTTCCAGTTTTAAAAACAAAATTGGAGTTCTCGCCCACCTTGTGTACAATGTCCTTATTGTGTTTCAACATTTTCCAATTCCTCCCAACTAAATCCTTAACTTCTTTGGATACACTACCATGTTGTAACACTAAAGCCCTTTTAAAAGCTTGTTCACCAGTAGGCACATCCACATTCACATTCTCCAGTGGTTTACCCAAAATAGGGTGGCACTTTACACCCCATCCCTCTAATACATCGCCAGCAACCTCCTTTATTAAATTATCTGGATAACCCCTTAAACGAAAGAGGTCAGAAATAAATTCAATTTCTAATAAGAAATCACTTCTTTCTGAGGTCATTCTGGCCGCTCTGACCATCTGACCTTTCACAATGCTTCTTTTTTGTTTCCAAGGGTGGTCACTAATATAAGGAAGGTAAGAGTTACTAAAAGTGTTTTTCCGATGAGTCCTAGACTTCAAGCCCCCACTAATCTTGTCTAACTAACCTTACATCCAAATAATCAATTCCATATTGGTCAAACTTGTATGTAAATTTTAAAACGTCAGTAGTTGAGTTCAAAAATTCAAGAAATTCAATAATAGAAGTAGCAGGCCCTTCCCAGATTATAAATAAATCATCCAGAAAGCGTTGATACAATTTTATGTTGTTCCAAAACCCAGAGGTAAATACATACTGTAGTTCCCATTTTAAGAGTACTAGGTTGGCATATATGGGGGCACAAGCCACCCCCATAGCCACCCCTCTAACCTGTTTGAATGCTTCTCCTTCGAAGTATACAAAGTTGTTCTCCAATACCATCCTCATAAGTTCTACTAGTACATCAATATCAAAACTCAAAGTAGACCTTTTTTCATTCAAGAGTGACCAAAAGAAATCTAAACCCTCCTCTGCAGGTATACAAGTAAACAAGTCGACTACAACAATGGCCAAAAAATACACCTCACCCTCATATAGTTGCAAAGTTAAACTTTGTAAAAAATCCCATGAGTCCTTTAACAGGTGCTCATGTTCATCAGTAATATGTTTAAGGGTACAATCTAAGAAAGTCGCTATTGAATATGTCTTTGACCCCTCACCTGAAACTATTGGCCTGTATGGTTGGTCAGTGGTGCTCTTATGTATCTTGGAAATGCCAAAGAAAGAAGCTAACCTTGTTTTTTTAATTGTCAATGCGGCCCCAAGCTTTTCATCAAGCCTATTTTCCAGTATTAGTTCTTCAATTGCTAAATCTATTTTCCTACATGAAATGTTTATTTCATTAATGGACACTGGTGTGTATACATTAGTGTCATTCAAAATTCCCAAGATTTTGCTAGAATAATCAAATGTGTTAACCAAAACCATACCTCCCCCCTTATCAGGTTTCATAATGCGGATTTCCCTGTCTGCCACTAACTCATCCAGAGTTTGTTTTTCTTCCTTGGTCAAGTTCATTTTAAAGCCACATTTCCTCCTAATATTTTTATCAACACTCAGTGTGTATATATCAGATGCACAGACTTCCTCAAATACCTGCAGGGCCGGATGAAAAGGAGGGTTAAATGTACTTGCCTTTCTAAATTGTACTGTGTCATTTGCATCTGACTGATCAAAAATAAGTGCAAAATTCAATTTTCTTATAAATAGTTTTAACTCAGTAAGGGTATCACAGACATTGAACCTTACTGATGGCACAAACTTGAAACCTTTTTCAAAGAGGTGAAAGTGTTTTATTTTAATTTCAATTCCACTCAAATTAAAGATTTTGAAACCAATATAGGAATTGTCTAAATCCACAACTATACCCTCCCTTTCCTTTTTGTCTTCACCTGGTTCTTTCCTTTCCCCTTCCCCCCAGAAAAATCCTGTTCATTAACCTCTCTTTCTTCTCCCCCTAAGTCAATGGACCCAACCAGGTCCTGGTCTTCTTCCAGATTTAGGGGGTTTGGTGTGGTCAAAACAGGGGTTGTAAGGTTGGTGTCCAATACATCAGGCAATACCTGTCCATTAATCCTGTCAGTGTTCACATTGCCATTGTTACTCTGAATTAAATCCACAATTTCTGTGGAATCAGACAATTTGTAAGCTGCATTTTTAAAAATCTTTCCTTTAAATACATACGCCCTATTTTTGCTGTATTGCTTAAGGTCCCTAACCAACTTTTTTTGCTTCCTTACATAAACTTCTTCACACTTCCTTTCAATACGAAAGAAGCAGTGCTCATAACTTTCTTTGTTAAAGAACTTGAACAATGCAGGACCCAAACATGTAGGTTTTTTATTTGGAATTCTTGAACAAGTACATATAGACCTTGGGGGGTGGGGGAGACTGGGAGAATTGGTTAAGTTGCAGGGAGACCTATTGGCAACTAAAATTAAATGCAACCCAGCCCCCGGGATTGATCAACCACATTTCCATTAAACCTTACTTAATTAAAAGAGCGGAGAAGCTGTGAAATAAGTATGTTTTGTTGTATAATACTTTTACATTATTTTTACAATATTTTTACAACATTGTTATAAAATTTATATAAGGTTTCTTAATGTCATTTGTCATTTATGTTTCTATATACACATGTATAGAAGTATTTACTTATATATATTTATACCTTTTTGAAGGTTTGTGGAGTGCACAGTGAAAATTGTGTAACTCAAAGGGTTTAAAGATTTAAACAATGAAGTGAGTGTTTCACTTTAAATATTTGAAACAATTTTGGCGCCTTTTTTATGAATGGGGGTATTTAAATGAGGGTAAAAATGTACTGGTTGTTTATACACTTGAAAAAGCCCTGCAATTGAGTCAGGGTGAAAGCACTTGTGATATTTAACTTTTAATAAAGCTCCATTGGACTACCATCCTTGCTTGGCACCTGGACCGTTTTTTTTCTTGGGATTTGCTATTAAAAAGTGCTTGAGATCTCTTAGATACCTTCAGAACCAGGTCAGTGCATGATTATCGAGTCCAAGATGAGAGATTTTTAAAGAAGGATGTGATGGGAGATGGTGTCAAGCAGCTTGGAGAGGTCCAGAAAGAAAGCTCACACCAGATTGCTTTAATTTCTGCTTGCATTGACAGTATTTGCAAAGATGAGCAGAGCAGTAGTGGTGCAACAGTAAGGACAAAAGCTGTGTTGACATAAAAATAGTACAGAAAATTGTAAGATATGATCGACCAGCTGAATTTGTATACATTTTCCAGGATTTTAGAAAGGAGAGATAATATAGTGATATGTCTGCAACTGATAATGTCAATAGAGGTTTCCGCCTTTATGGAAGGGTAGAATGTAACATTTTTTCCAGAGAAAGGGGACATAGGATTCTTGGATAGAGTCGTTTATTAAGATGGATACTGGGAATGCTATTGCTTCTGTGGCTATTTTACTATATTCAGATGGCAGATTATCTGGTAATAGAGAGAGAGATGGGTTTAAATGTTTGAAGAAGTCTTTTAATGGCTGAGGCAAGGGCAGGTCTGAAAGAAAAGGTTTGAGGGTGGTCAATTGACTGAGTTGAATTTTGAGATTTCGATGTGCCTGGGTTGCTAAGTAAAGTGGAGACTGAGTTAATAAAGTGATAGTTAAATAGGCTGGGAATGTGTTTTGGATCATTATTAGTGTTTGTTGTGGAGATAAGTTGAATAGAGAGTCCAAGTTTTAATATTAGGTTTGTTAAGGACCAGAATGTTTTTGTGTTGCTGTGGCTGTTAGGAAATTCGAGTAGTATTTTTCTTGTCAGTATGTGTACAGTCTTGTGTATGATTTCTGAGTTGTCTGTAGGTTTGATAGTTATTTTGGGTTTTATTTGTGAACCAGGCTTTCTAAGCTTTATCCATCTGATTCATTGTTTGTTTTGTATTTTTAGATAACAAGGGGGTTGAGTAGGCTTTAACACCTTTGATTCGGAGTGGAGTGAGTTCATTTATGATATTTAAAAATATGTTGTTGAACTCAAATACTGAGTCACCTAAAGGAAGATGTTTGTGGTATTGCAATTTACTAGTTTTAGGATCAGATAAAAGTAGCTTTGCTGAGGTGGGATAGATTGCTAACTGCTTCTGTATGTTGTTGTCTGTATTGATTGGCTTGCTGTATTAATGCGAAAATAATAAAATGCTCACTTGGCAAGTCTGGCAAAGTACCATAGAAAGCAGATTTATCTTGTGCAGAGGTTAAAATCCAGTCAAGAATTGCTCCTATACTGTTTTTGACAAATTGATGGGTGGGCTTGGTTATCAGCTGAGACAGCCCATATAGGTTGATAGAGTCAGCAGATGTGTTTGAGGAGACTATGATACAATTTATGTTTAAAGTATTATTATTTCTTGTGGGAGATTTGCTATTGCCCAGTGAAAAATTGGTCTGTTGTGTTCATGTTTATTCCTTGTGGAGATATAAATATTGATTATATTTATGGACGTATGAGGATTTATTTGGAGGAAAGTGATGAGGATTCCAACATTACTGAAAGGTTGAGGTTTGCATGTAGAAAGAATTAGCTGAAGATTGGTTTTATAAATTATAGTGACTGTTCCTGCTCTTTTGTGCATTCTCTCTGTTCTTAGAATATTGTAACCTGGGGGTAACATTTCATTGCCTTATATTCCCAGTTTTAACCAAGTTTCTGTAAGTATGATTATATCTATGGAGTTTATAGCTAACCCTGCATGAAGTTCAGTTATTTTGCTGCAGATACTTCTTATGTCAACGTGAAAGAAGTGTGACAAGGAGCATTTTTCAGCAAGGCAAGTAGCTGTGGTGTTTCCATAAGGGGAGAATTTTGTTTGTTGTGAATGTTGGTGGCCTGTAGGACCCTGATTGAGCTGCATATTGCATAAGAGAAAAGAAGTTAAGTGGGTTAGTAGCAAGAGTGGCATTAGGATTAGTACCACAGAATGTAATATGGTATTGAGACCTTTTGTGGAAATATATGATGCAATGATATAGGCTATGACAAAGGCAAGATGGGAGGTGAGAGGAGGAAATGGAATTAATGATACTTGAAATGATTAGAAAAGGAAAGATGGGAGGATGGAGTAGTCTGTGTGACTATAGATTATTGTAAGAGGATATGGTTGGATTTTTACTATGAGGAGCAAGCTGCACTTGGAGGATAGGAGAGATGAGCTTGGAATACTGAAGTGTAAATTTAGTGTAAGTAGGGGTATGTGGGAATTGGTGGGAGGGTAGCATAGCACAGTGAGCCCAAGTGTAGCAAGGGTTAATGGAGCAAGGTGAAATTAAAAACAAGCAGTTGAAGCAGTAACTTATTTACAAGGCACTGAAGGTAAGTGTATTACTGTGTTGCTCAATACTCTAATTTCAATTTGAAAACATTAGGAGAGGAAAATGTGGAAAAAGAGTAGAGCAAAGTAAGTATGATGGAAGAAATTAGGTAATTTGTGGTGGAAAAGGTAACTTAATTATGCCTGTTGTGGGAGAAGCCTGGGAGAGAGAGAAATAGAGAGTGGGGATTTTACTCTCAATGGGAGTTTGTAGAAAAGTGAAAAGATGAGCATACTGTGAAGGGTAAAGAATTGCGTTCAAGGATTAAAACAGCAAGACAATAGGGGAGCTTGCAGGTAAATTAACTAAAAGTGGGCAGAGGAGGGGAACCGCTTACAGGAAAGACTATATGTATGACAGTAAACTGATTTTAGGTACTAAGTCTTTGCTTCAAAAATACAGTACTATTGCAGTGATGAGATGTTAGAGCTAAAGGTTTTAACTTGTATAAATATGGAGTTGGGAGCTTAACTTAGACCTTAAAGAGAGTATCATCCTCTAGTAGAGCTGAGAGATGCTACTTGCACTGACTAAAATAAACACTTTGTTAGCCAACAGAATATGAGGATGGTATGATAATGGTTATGCTTCAGGAGAATATATATAACATTTAACAACAAAATACAATGGGCAAAGATGACACAGGTGTTCTTTCTGTAATGTGATAGACTGATGTACGTATTAGGAATGAGCTAGTTTGTTGCAGCTAGGCCTTCTGATTCAAGCACTCAAAAATGGTATGTCTGAGGACATCTAGTTTATAGTGTGGATTATATTGGATTGGCCGAAGATGACACAGCTGTGTTTTCTGTGTCTTTTCTATAAAGGGAAGGACTGCTGTACTGGGTAGGAGCTAGCTGGCTTGTTGCCAATGTTTAAGGACAACCAGTGGATGGTATAAATGATATTGATGATTCTCATAGTACTAGAGGATGAATTTGTTTGATGAATTGCAGGGCACTTCATTTTACTAAACATTCAAATTCCCAGACATTTGAATTGCCAACTATCTGTATTGTTGAAAGAGGTAAGTGTGGCTGCAATAGGACCAGGGGTATTTGTGCACGTGGGTTACAGTTGGCATTAGGGTTATATAAAGGGATAGATTTTGTGTGTGTGAGTGTATGCAGGTTAGGATCTGTCCCCTGCACCACCTTAGTAATGGGTGCTAACTCCACCTTAACATTGCCCCTTGCGCCAACCATAACTCTACACTTTAATATCATTAAAACCTTCCTATGACACTGCCATTACACAAGATAGACTCAACCACACAAACATTCATAAACGCACACAAACAATACATCTATCCCTTAACTTAACTCTTACCCTTACCCTGAAATACAGAAATCTGCACACAAACACACAACGTCCATCCTTCACTCATCCCCACCCCTTACCCTAACTCACGTACAGACACACACATGCTCATTCCCCCAATCTCATTTACCTGTATCAACATTCCATACCTTTAACATGTCTACCATTCAATCATCTGTACCGAAGACATTGTATCACACCCCTGTATTTGTCGGACAAATGTGTGGAGACTCATATACAACACACATACACACACTCATATATATAAATATATATATATATATATATATATATATATATATATATATATATAGATATATATACGCACACATACACACACGTGTTTGTATATATATATATATATATATATATATATATATATATATATATATATATATATATATATATATATCTTCTTCTTCTTTCGGCTGCTCCCATTAGGGGTCACCACAGCGGATCAACTGTTTCCATTTCTTCCTGTCCTCTGCATCTTGCTCTGTCACACCAACCACCTGCATGTCCTCTCACACCACATCCATAAACCTTATCTTAGGCCTTCCTCTGTTCCTGTTACCTAGCAGCTTCATCCTTAGCATCTTTTTCCCAATATACTCTGCATCCCTCCTCAGCACATGTCCAAACCAATGTAATCTTGCCTCTCTGGCTTTGTCTCCAAACCTTCCAACCTGGGCTGACCCTCTAATATACTTATTCATAATCCTGTCCATCCTCGTCACACCCAGTGCAAATCTTAACATCTTCATCTCTGCCACATCAAGCTGTAGCTCCTGCCCTTTTGTCAATGCCACTGTCTCCAACCCAAATAACATAGCCAGTCTCACTACCCTCTTGTAGACCTTCCCTTTCACTCTTACTGGTACTCGTCTGTCACAAATCACTCCTGACATTCTTCTCCACCCACTTCATCCTGCCTATACTCTCTTCTTCACCTCTCTTCCACACTCACCATTACTCTGAACTGTTGATCCCAAGTATTTAAACTCATCCACCTTTGCCACCTCTACTCCCTGCATCCTCACCATTCCTCTATCCTCCCTCTCATTCACACACACATATTTTGTCTTAGTCCTGCTGACCTTCATTCCTCTTCTCTCTAGAGCATATCTCCATGTCTCCAGGGTCTCCTCCACCTGTTCCCTACTCTCACTACATATCACAATGTCATCTGCAAACATCATAGTCCACGGGGACTCTTGTCTTATCTTGTCTGTCAACCTGTCCATCACTATTGCAAATAAGAAAGGGCTCAGAGCTTATCCTTGATGTAATCCCACCTCCACCTTAAACACATCCGTCACTCCCACCGCAGACCTCACTGCTGTCACACTACCCTCGTACATATCCTGTACCACTCTTACATACTTCTCTGACACTCCCGACTTCCTCATACAGTATACAACTCCTCTCTAGGCACCCTGTCATATGCTTTCTCTAAGTCCACAAAGACACAATGCAACTCCTTCTGACCTTCTCTGTACTTCTCCATCAACACTCTCAGAGCAAACATCGCATCTGTAGTGCTCTTTCCTGGCATGAAACCATACTGCTGATCACTAATCATCACCTCTCTTCTTAACCTAGCTTCCACTACTCTTTCCCATAACTTCATGCTGTGACTGATCAATTTAATCCCTCTGTAGTTACTACAGCTCTGCACATCACCCTTATTCTTAAAAATCGGTACCAAAACACTTTTTCTTCATTCCTCAGGCATCCTCTCACTTTCCAAGATTTCATTAAATAATCTAGTTAAAAACTCCACTGCCATTTCACTTAAACACCACCATGCTTCCACAGGTATGTCATCTGGACCAACAGCCTTTCCATTCTTCATCCTCTTTATAGCTATCCTTACTTCCTCCTTGTTAATCCACTGCTCTTCATGATTCACTATCCACACATCATCCAACCTTCTCTCCCTCTCATTCTCTTCATTCATCAGACCCTCAAAGTACTCTTTCCATCTGCTCAACACACTCTCCTCGCTTGTGAGTACATTTTCCTCATTATCCTTTATCACCCTTACCTGCTGCACATCTTTACTAGCTCACTCCCTCTGTCTAGCCAATCGGTACAGGTCCTTTCCTCCCTCTTTAGTGTCCAACCTTTCATACAACTCTTCATACGCCTTATCCTTAGCCTTCACAACCTCTCTCTTTGCCATGCACCTCATCTCCTTATACTCTTGTCTACTTTCTTCATCCCTCTGACAATCCCACTTCTTCATCGCCAACCTCTTTCTCTGTATACTCTCCTGTACTTCTTCATTCCACCACCAGGTCTCCTTGTCCTCCTTCCTCTTTCCAGATGTCACACCAAGCACCTTTCTAGCCATCTCTCTTACTAGCTCTGCTGTAGTTACCCAGCTATTCGGTAACTCTTCACTGCCACCCAGTGCCTGTCTTAACTCTTCCCTGAACTCCACCTCACAATTAGCATTTTTCAGTTTCCATCATTTGATCCTTGGTGCTGCCCTCACACTCATCCTCCTCTTCTTGATCACCAATGTCATCCTACAAACCACCATCCTATGCTGCCTAACTACACTTTCCCCTGCCACCACTTTACAGTCTCCAATCTCCTTCAGACTGGCCCTTCTACATAAGATATAATCCACCTGTGTGAATCTTCCTCCTCTCTTGTATGTCACCCTATGCTCCTCCCTCTTGTTAAAATATGTATTCACCACAGCCATGTCCATCCTTTTCGCAAAATCCACTACCATCTGACCTTCTGCATTCCTTTGCTTAACACCATAACTACCCATCACTTCCTCATCCCCTCTGTTCCCTTCACCAACATGCCCATTGAAATCTACTCCAATCACCAGTCTCTCACCCTTGGGTACAGTCATCACCACTTCATCCAACTTACTCCAAAATTTTTCTTTCTCATCCATCACACACCCAACTTGTGGAGCATATGCACTAACAACATTCATCATTACACCATCAATTTCCAGCTTCATAAACATCACTCTATCCAACACTCTTTTCACCTCCAAAACACTCTTAGCATACTGTTCCTTCAGGATAACCCCTACGCCATTTCTCCTCCCATCCACACCATGATAAAACAATTTGAACCCACCTCCAATACACCTAGCCTTGCTCCCCTTCCATCTGGTCTCTTGCACACACAATATACCAACCTTCCTTCTGTCCATCATATCAGCTAGCTCTCTCCCTATACCAGTCATACTGACAACATTCAAAGTTCTGACCCTCACTATCACAGTCCTAGCCTTTACCTGCCTTTGGGCATGCTTTCCCCCTCATCTCCTCCTTCGGCCAACAGTAGCCCAATTTCCGCCAGCATCCTGTTGGCCAATAGTACTGGTGGCAGTCATTGTTAGCCCTGGCCTCGACCGATCCAGTATGTATATCTGTACTGTTGTCCGCATGTATGATGTATACATATAATATATATATATATATATATATATATATATATATATATATATATATATATATATATATATATATATATATATATATATATATATATATATAGTATTACAATGTATAAGAAATGCAGTACTTACTACAGAACTTTGACCTTCAGTCTTGTACCTCTGAAACCCACCCATCCAGCCCAGCTGATCCCTCCACCGCCTCTGCAGGTTGTCATACCAGGGGCAGCACTGCTCACTGGGTTGCTGAATCCCCAGTGGTGAAAGCAGGTCATCCCCCAGCTCTTGCCAGACATCAATGTTTCTCTTCAAGCGGCTACTTTCATATTCTACAGGTATGACCCCTGGAATGGGTACAGATGTATTTTGGCCTTTTTATTGGTCCAGCTTGGGGCACAACTCTAGGCGTAAACAGATTCCATACCCATGAAGTACCATGTTTAGAATATGATATAGAAGTTTAAAGCAAGGAGTACTTGGGTGTGAACCACACCCACTCATGTGTGATATCACTGTCCCCAGTTTATACATCCATATAGGGTTTCTACCTATTGAAATGATACAAGTGGGAAAGTTCTGTATAATTACAGGACATTTATCATGATAGGTCATACCACCATGCATTGCAAAGGAGTGAAATTTTTGACAGAAATAACTGGTAACCTCTGTGGAATTTGATATGATTGTTGTTTTTTACTTAGAATGGTGTTCACATACAGTGAAAATGCTTTCTACATTAGTGAAAGGTAGGATACACAGCAATTTCTGGATGAAAATCTCAGGGAATGCTTCACTTGTAAAATTGTGTAACATGATGCAGCTGGTATCTCAACAGCATAAGAATATGAGATCTGTCCACAAACAAACTTATTAAGGCATACATGCCATGCACAAAATACAGCAGCTTGCAATTCATCTGAGGCACAAATGGCACTCGCACATCTCATCCACAGCTACACCAATAAGAGCAGTTACAGATTTACACTATAATGCAATACATAACATTCAGCATGCCTGAGCCTTATTTGTGTAAGAACTCCCCAAATAAGCCTACCATTTAAAGTATCTTTGGGCTCCATACTTTGCTGAAAGTCAGTGAAAACATGAGCAAACTTAAAGGGCTTTTGAAAAGCAGGGATAACCTGGAATTAATAGGAAAATGGAGTTATCAGTGTAATTTAGCATAACCTGTTCAACATTAGCCTATATTTACCGATAAGATATGAAGTTGTATAATATTTGTCTTACTAATAAAATGCCTGGTAATGTATGACACCATTTTCAGCACTGTCTACATTAGCGAAGTCACTTACTGCAGACAATAGTCTCTGCCAATGGGTAATGACCAGGACCTGACTAATGGTCATCTTAATTAAACTAAGGAGTGACATACATTACTTTAATATACACTGTACCACACTCTTACAGCAATTATTTATAGGCATATATTTAACTAATGCAGCAGAGGAATGTATTATACAGGCACTAATGCAAAGAAAAGTCAAACACAGAATTCATACTTAATGACTTACCTTTTTACATTATCCACTGGCATGCATGATCCATAACTGATTAAAGTTGCATGCCCATGAGGCAGGTGTGATTTTTGTCTAACGTGTATGCAGGTTAGAAAAGGTTGCAACACCACAGAAGAAGACACAGGAGAGACAACGTCAGTCCTAAGGAGAATCACATCCTTATTGATGCTGTGATGACTTGAAAACATTTTTTTTTTGGAAAGGGGAGCCAAAACAGCTGGAGAAAAGGATCTAAGGCATGGAATCAAGTAGTGGCTGAAATAAATGTTATAGGGGAAAGGAATTTCACCATGGCACAGTGTAGAAAAAGACCAAATGATGTTATGGGATGTGTCAGGACAAAATATAGGCAGAAATCAATTGTCTGTAGGAGCACAGGTGGTAGTCTTTCCATACTCCAACATGTAACACTTGATAAGGAGTATCATCTCTCTCTAAGGGGTCACATCTTTTGTGCAGATGAGGTTGAAATCATCAGAGATGGCATGGACAGCACTACTTTAAGACCCTTGCAACAACTACAGTCAAGTAGTATGGAAGTCTAGTGTGTAGCTGATTTTACTACATTATGCTGGGATGTAGTTGGCATGACAGCTGTGAACATATAACCCTTACATGTTTCTTCATCAGATATGCCATAAACCAGGTGTGGCACACACACTCTGTGGACAATGCATGATAATCATGTAAGTAATACTTTTTTGTAGAAATCATCCTACCTGTCATAAGTGAAATTGACCACATCCTGACATAGTTTTCACAAGGTCAGTACCAAAAAAAAAAACAAACACCCTGTGCTTCAGCACAACAGGCTGATGTTGCCAGCACAATGGCTGTCAACAATGATACCATAGCTCTCATATTCATAACACAACCATATGGCAGTGAGACCCAGTCACAAAGTGTACTGATAAGGTCCCCTACCCCACAGTAAGTGGATAGTTCCAGAGCAAATGAAATATGTTTCTATACACAAAACAGAATGAGGAAATGACATTACAGCATGAAGGGGGGCACCATGTAGCTCAACACCTGCTTCTTGTACATAGCCTGAAGCCTTTGATGAATAGAGTACCCTTTCAGAGGTACCAGTACCCACTGTCACACTTGAACACTGAGGAGGTAGGTGAAGATATATTTCACAGTTAACATCAGAGACACATGATCCCTTGGCTGCCCAACACCAGATGCTGAGGCATAGCTCAGCCCAGGCTAATGCCACACTATGAAGCAGGAAGAGATAATTAAAGTATTGTAGGGTATATGTCAGGAATCTCAACAGTATCCAAGAATGGTGGAGGTCAAGGATAATGTGCACAGCATTCATGTCAACTTCCACATATTAGAAACATGGCTGGATCTGGATAAGGGAAAGTCTGCATGTGTAGTGGATGAGCAGGCCAGACACCACATGCAACTCAGGAAAGTGATTCACTCACTCATGTGGATTCACCCCACAAGTAGGCAGCCAGGCCTTGACAGACTTCCACGATATGTGGTAGAACCTCTCAGTCAAAGTCTAGGCCTCACAACACTATATCAAGAGGTTCCCCTGCATCCAGTCAATCCCATTACTGGAGCAACTCACCATCAAGCTCACATGCCTAGACTTGCTCATTTTATCTTTGACCACCACCCACACTATCAATAGAGGGATTTTGTATATGTCACCTTCTAAATACAGCTGACACTTCTATGTGAGTAACACAGAGACAATACTCACCCAGGGGTAACTTTCTAGACAGGGCCAATGCTGCAGTTCTTTCTTACATCTTAAAAACAGCAAACATACAATAGCAGGGGGAAAACCCTGGCTTATTTTTCTAAAGGCAAGTAATTATTTTATTCTCCAGGCAGTCACATTCATAATTTTTGTTACTGCAGAGATGCAAGCACAATAAAGCCCTAAACATTATAACACCTGATATTTTATACTTCAATCAAAACCTTCCAATATAACTAATACTTGTGTCACAAACCCTCAAACAATAATTGAAAAAATATGAAGAAACTGTTTTCTCTTGATATGTGGAGAAATGTCTGATGTGCAGTGTAACCTGAACATGCACCATATCATTCAGCAAAACCTACATATAATACTGCATGCATAAAGTATTGTATATGCAGCTTAACACTGCTACAAAGTGAATGTTATGGCCTATAGTTGTGGACTGGACACCACCTCCATCTGAGCAGCCATATTTCATGCATGAGCTTGGCAGAGGGGTTACCATGCTACTGCTGTCAGCTGGCCATCACTGCTATCATTACTGGTGGGAGGAATGACTGAGGATGCTACACTGCCACTATCGGGTGCTGGGTGTGGCAGTTGCACACAAGACTGACACCTGATTATTCTGTACAGAATGTCGCAGGTAGTAAACATCCTCCATATGCAGTAGCAGGATTTTACTGAATGCCCACCCCAGACTCATCCAAATAATAGAAATGAGCTCTGAACAGGCTAAACATTTGTTGAATGACTATCCACGTCTGGAACAGGGTGGAAGTGAAGTGCTCCTCAGCAGCTTCCAAGGAGTTATGGACAGGTGACATTAGCCAAGGTTTGAGTTGACAGCCTACATTACCTGGAAAACAAAACAGGAAGCAGACACAAAACAAAAAAGGACAGTGATTAGTCAATATTAGCTATAACACTCTACAGCTAAAGCAATGACTATAGTTAGAGATAGCATTAATAGTTTGCACTTACCAACTAGGTGACCATGAGGAATCCTACCATGCAAGAAGAGGCAGTACTTGTGTGCCAAATATGGGAATCATGGGAACTGCCAGGATGCCAGGCCAACATATCAGTCATGCACCCTCAGGCATCACACACTACCCTGTAGCTGATGGCTTGGTAGCCTTTTTTTTCAGGTAGCACTTCCCCCATGGTCATGATGGAGCCCTAATACCAACATGGGAGCAATCTGTTTCATGTAGTACCTCAGGAAAGCATGCCATTCCTTTAGAAGGCATGTATGGTACTGTCTCAGGCTCAACTCCTAGGTGACACTGGGATGTACTGATCCACATGTCCTAAGAGTATGTCAGGGAACTGCTGAAGTATCCATCAACAGACAAGCCTGTGAGATTTCCACATGTCGCCAGTTTGTCTCTGGAAGGTCCCCATGGCAAGTATAGTGATGGCTATACATACTTTGGTATCCACAAGTATAGGAAGGCCACACATTCTCCCATTCCCCATCTGTGGGCTATACAAACTCATCAACAACTGTATTAAGTCCCTGTCCACTCTAAACCTGTCCAAGATTTCCTGATCAGGAAAGTTCAAATGAGTTAACCTTTGCCTATATCTTCATCTTCTCGGTCAGTGAGCACCACTGGGCACACTGAGTCCTGGCGAGACTTTGTACCTCAGAATAGGAGACAGGTAAGCTGTGAGCAAATGTAAGCATATTTGTGGATTACAAAGTGGGCAAAATAGGTGTGATTTCACTTTTGATATACCTTATGTGCAAGCAGCAGTTGCACATCAAAGAGTGAGTGTGAATCCCACAAAGGGGGAAGGGATCCTTATTTGCATAACATAGTCAGAAATATTTCAAACATTCCTCATTTAAATGTCATTATTCACACAGTTGCATATGATTTTCTCAAGCTGGTTCAAACGGCTACACCTTATCACAGCTGCTGTCTATAAGTTATGCCTAAGCTAAGCTTAGGTGCACTACAGCTTACACAGAAATGCATTGCTTCTAAGTAAAACAACTATGAATGCCACCCCAGAATTAGTGTGTATAAATCTGTTGTATTTATTTTTCATACCAGCAAAACAGCCTCATATAGCATAGCAATCTGTACATCTTGTAAGGCTGCTAGCTTCTATGTTGCTCCATGTTTTATGGTTAAAAACTCTTTTAGGTTTTTTTACAGGTGTGATCAATCTAACTTCAATTGCACAGATCAACACAGTGATCTGATAGTTCAACATCTCCCCTTCTTTGAGAAGAGTTTGAAATTTTTTTTTGGGGGGGGCAGTATATTGTGCACTTTTGTTCTTTAAAATATTTATGTGTTCTGAAACCACCATAAGCATAGGCCTTGGTGCTTTACGTGAAGCCTTATTTCACATCCTCATGAAGTAATTGTCATTAGGCTGCGATCCTGACTCTTCATCAACATATCTCTTATTATATAATATGTCACTTTGGTTAGCAAGTCATATCTAGACAATGTGCTTCTTTTGTAAGGCAGAACCATACATTGCTCATTTAGTGCCTGATGTATTTCCCAGATCTGGCATCCGTCAACTCAAAGTTGAGGAGCCAGAAAAAGTCCATTCCCAGATTATCTGCTGCTCCTCACTTTAAGAGCAAGCCAAAACTATGCTTCCCAGATTTCTATCCCTCAACTCTAACTTGAGGAGTAAACAAATGGTCCATTCTTAATGCAGTACTCCTCACCTAAAGAGGAAGCCATGACCATTCCCTTTGATCTCTGAGCAAAGAAAGGACTAAGAGGACTAAAAAAAGTCCTTTCTCTACTCTGTACTGTAGCAAACCATTTGCTACAGATGAAAGAACCAGCTTCCTGTGGCTAAATAATACAACAGTGAAGCTTCAATCCTAATAGAAAATACGTTACCAGCAGTCATTTCTGAATTGCTGGTAATGCACTAGACCACACACAGTATGCTAAAGTGCTTTGGTAAAAGCATTATCAGCATGTGCAAGCTGAATGCCAGTACTAAGAATCGTATCCCCTGGCATTTTAGGCCCAGGGCAGCTGCTCCCTTCTCCCCACCCTTGCTATGCCTATGTTGGATGGAATGTGACCAGTCTAGTCATTTAACAGTAAAGATATTGACTGAGAGTCCATCATTTCTTCAAATTCTCCTCATTCTGGTATTTGTTGGTTCAGTTGGGGCACGTGACTACTCAGTTCAGATATCACAGGAAAGGCCCAAATGTGTCTTTGGTTTTGCCTTACTAAACCACCACCATCAATTCAGATTACATTTGACCTTGACTCTGTAGATTTGGTAACAGTCACAGATGTTGTCTCCCACCTCTTTTCTTGAAATAACTTGATATGGACAGTCTAACCCAGATTCAAGTCGGGCAGGGTATGGTCTGAATATCTTTTGTTATATAAATATTTGTATGCAGATTTGGTCCTTTAAAAGTCTCATATTATATAGTATTTGGCAGCAACTTTGCCTCAAGCATTGGGATGGTGATTAAGATCTGTCATCCAATATTAGTTTTGCTGAACTCATTCGAAACATCTTTGTACGTCAAATTGGCTAGAAAGGCAATAGGCAGCAATGTTGTTTGTCTTTTCGGCTTTTCCCGGTTAGGGGGTCGCCACAGCGAAACTCCGGTCCGCTAATGGTTGACAGTAGATTTTTATGGTGCTGAGTTGCCAGCCTGATGCCCAATCTTCAGCGAAGGCACGCCCATTCACGCATGTCTTTTGAAGGCCACTAAACCTCGGGGAGGACATACAGACTCCACACAGAAGGCACTCCAGCCGAGGATCAAACAGGAGAACCTCTTGCTGTGAGGCAACAATGCTACTGCTGTACTACTGTGGCTTCAATAGGCAGCAGTAGTTATTTAAATTAAACCAAAATATAGCTTCCCTGAGTTAAGAATAATATTGTGAAAGGCAAATGATAAGAACTAGTAGTGTAACACAAAAAGATGATGAATGTTTCATGAAAGTGGATATTCTGAAATGGGTCTACTTCAGTTTATCGAATTAACTAACATATGACTGAAATTGAAAACAACAAGATGACAACACCAAAATGGCACAACAACAAACGTTCACAAACCCAAACCTCAAGACACTGAAAAAGTAGCTGCAGATGTTACACATATTTTATTTTTTTTGGAGCCTCGTAGCTTTTGAATGGAGATTGCGGTACAGTGAGCACTGAGAAATTCACCCTTTTCCCCATTGTAGTGCAATAATGGAGTTGGTATATAGAATTTGCAGGGGGAGTGGGTGAAACCCCCCCACATAGGGGGTGCCAGGTGGTTTGCCCCCTGTAAAAATGTAGAAAAAGGATGTTGTGAAGTTAAACAGAATACTACGTTCATCATTTCACTGGAACAATTATTATCTGGAAAGTGCTCTATGTTTGCCACAGAAGTTGCTGTGTGTAGTTTAAAGGGACAGATGTCTATTTCTCCTGTAATGGATTGAATGTGTTTGTTCAATCTTGTAAGTTCTGCTTTTGTGAATGTTCATTGTTCTTCAGTTTTGATGTTGTCATCTTGTTCTTTTCAGTTTCGCTTGTATGTTAATTCCGTAAACTGAAATACATTCTCTGAAACACAGATTCAGTAAAATTGGCTGCCCCAAACAAATTATAGATAATGAAGCAGAATATGTTTTAAGGGGAAGGGCAGATACATTTAAACCATATATACTAGAAAATGATTTCTGTATTGACAGAGACCTCCCCTTCAGAACAATAATTGTGATAATATAATGGCCATGACATTACTTAATTCTGCAGATTCTGGGAGTATTAGAAAAGGTCCTGCAACAAAATTGAACCATTTTTAAAGTTTTTTTCAAGACCAATAGGGTATTGGGTAAGAACACTAAGTTTGTCTTTAAAAAGGGGCAAGACTTTAAAGGATTTGCTAGAGAAAAAAAATGGAGGGTAAGCAGGTTAAAGGTAGAATGGTAATTTGTGATAATTGTAAGAAATGTTTTCTTGATGACTAAAGTGAATGACATTTTGTTGAATTGCAGAAGGAACTTTTACATGTAAATCCTACAATGTAGTCTATGATGTCTGCAGCACATGCTGTTCCAATATTTACATTTGTAGCAGAGTATAAAGGAAAAGACTCGCAGAATCATGAAGGCAGATAAAAGAGAAAGCATCCTAGTCACAGATATAGCTGCTTTTAACTGCAAGATTGAGGCCAGGATTGGCAGTAACAGGTTTTGCAGTAAATGTAATTTTAACACTGTGAATACTCCTCTGGGTCACAGGTAGGATACTAGACCTGAATTGAGCTTTCTAGATTACCTCTGTTTACTTTTTACATTCATAGGATTTCCAGAAAACACTTGAAGCATATATAGAACATGTATATGCTATTAGTACAATGAATACTTTGGAATGTAAGAATTGTTCCTTTAAATTTGGGATGACTGAAAAAGTTAGTTGCCCTTATGGCAAGCACACAACTAAGAAACTGCTAGACTAGCATGAATATGCCTGGCATGTGAAATTGAATGCCTGCATGAAACCAGACTTGAATGACATGAAAAACTTTATTTTTTTTTAAATGAAGGGGTTTAGGTCACTGATACTGAGGCCACCTGATATATCATGTGATATATTGCTTGATTTTTTTTTTTAACTTTTAAAACGTAACTTTTAGCTATACTTACAGCCTGATGAAGTCCCTGTGTGAGGGATGAAAGCTGATATATTCTAATATGTTTACATTCTCTTTATATTTTATGAATATGCTGTTATCATCTGTTGAATATATAGACAACTTTGGTGACTCTCAGTTTTTGCTGCATATGCCTCTTCCGATGTGCCAGCTATTTTAGTTTAGTACATTCTTTAAAATGTAGTTTTACACAAAACCTGCATCCCAAAATTGAATGAACTCTTCTTCAGTAAGTTTATTAGAAGTTTCTAAATGTGGTTAAAGTCTCTGGAGTAAGGTTTAGCTGAGATTTTAATTAAGTTGGTGAGAGCAATGCAGGAAAGTGCCTTTTCACATAGGCACCACCTTGGAATCCTCAGTGTGTTGGCACATATTCTGATTGATATCTTCAATAAATAATTGGCCACTGCAAAAATGCCAGTGGAGGACACCATAGCAAGTATTGTACCAATGTACAAGGAAGGAAGCATAAAAAATGGACAAAGTACAGGCCTCTTAGCATAATACCAATGGGAGAAAAAGTCTTGGTGACATTGCTGTGGGATAGGCTTTTTCATGGCCAAAAGGAGTTGGCACTCAAACATGAAGGGACTTTGAATTTCCATTTTCTGGAAATAAATACTGGTAAATCTCAAATTTGGACTGTCTGAGCATTAAAACATGGGATTTACCTGGAGTTAAGCATTCATTAACCACACTATGTATTTCTTCTAATATATATATATTACGTATAACAGAGTCAACTTTATATAATGGCAGTTCTGTACATAGGATATGCTTTAATTTTACACACACACACACACACACACACACACACACACACACACACATATATATATATAGATGCACTGGACAATTATAATGACATTAGAGTAATGACCGGAAATTGCAGTCCTGAATTTCATCTTATGAAAATGCCATTTCATTTTTCTGAGAACCATAAATCATTGTCCCCAAAGCCAATCCAATGTTTTGACTGGTTTAGAGAGGAATCTGGCAAATTAATATTGCTAAATGTGGTGCCTTTGGTCTTAGTGAGGCTTTTGACTCTTTCCTGCACAGGCAGATGCTAGCCAAGGGGGGAGGGGGGCCAAGGGGGGAGGGGGGGCTGTTGGGCTAATAACAAGACAGAGTAGCTTAATTGGTAGGTAAATGAAAGGTAGGACAGAGAGGGTTGCAGAAATAAGATAATATCATGACTAAAGTAAGTGATTAGTGGTGTACAACAGGGTTTAGCCCTGGATACATTTGTTTTCAGCATTACCTACTTTTCTTTAGACATATGTTAAGAAATAAAGAACATGATCAGACTCTTCACTAAGGCCACGTGTTTAGGTATTACAGTGAAGTCTGATGGAAGAGTCAAAGGAAGAACTTAAAAAGGCTGACCAAGTTAACAGAAAGGTGACAGCTGAGGTTCATTAAAGACAAAGTACTTCACCTGAGCCATAGCAACTCTGGTGAGAAGATCAGCTGAAGGACAAAGAACTGATGTCAGCAGATCAGTAATAGTGGGGTGTTGATTGCACCTTGATTGGCCCAAATGAAGTAGAATGGGAAGGAAATGGCAGCAGCACACAAAATGCTAGGCTATGTTCTTAAGAGGGGTACTATATATATATATATATATATATATATATATATATATATATATATATATATATATATATATATATATTTTGTTGCAGGGCTGAATGTTGGTTTTGTGCTCCAATTGTTATAAATTTTATTTTGAAAGAATGTAATATTATTGAACTTTCTATCTTAGTCAACTGTATGTAGTTAATAACACCTTATTTATCAGTTTAATTTGTTTATTAATCATTGTACTTAATGTTTGTGCAGCGATTAGGATGAAGCATTTAAATAAGCATGAATTCTCTTTTTGAAAACTGACTTTCAAGGTTTGATATGGTAAACAATGCTTCTTAGTGCTACATCAATGAACAAAGGAGGGCATCTGCACTTCCAAATGTTTCCCATAATAAATAGTTTTCAGCACAAGAAAGGGAAGTGTGCGGTATCTTATCTAGTTTTCAACATGAAAAGAACAGTACTTTAGGTGAAAGATAACTATGAGGCTTTTTTAAATTACGTTTGTAACCTCAAGGGAAACGTTGAGCAATGTACCAAGTTAGTCATGAATGGCAACACTTACATCTAGCCTGAAACTATAGCAAACCTGCTGGCTGACAAGTTCAGTTTAAACTTCTCCCCCCATCACTTCCTACCACACCCAAAGAAATACCCGCAACCATCCCCCTACCAGTCATTATGAGGCAAAAGTTGCTTTCTCAAAAACAAGATCAGGTACAGGGTAAGGTATCACCTCAAAAAGCAAGAAACAATCCAAATGAAGGAGGTAAATACGCCACAACTATCGAAGCAAACCAGGTAGACAAACTTAAAAAATTAAATCCTTTATTCAACAGAAGTAAGCACTTTCACGTCACATAGAACGCTTCATCAGACTTTAACAGAACAAAGAAAGCTCATTCCATTTAAATATATAAGAAGCACCAATAACACACCTTCCCCATGTCACATGTGTTCCACATAAAATCACATCATTCACTTTAAAAGGCACAGGAAGAAAAAAAATATATATATATATATACACATTAAGTATGTACAAAAAATATAAAAAGATAAAAAATCTATATATATACGTATACTAGAAATATACATAAGCATAAAAACACATATAAAAACACATATAAAAGCATATTAAGCATACAAGTATAGCTTAACGTTTGAATAGTCTATCTAATAAAAAAGGTTTCAATGATAACTTATCATTGAGACCATGACCTTTATCTGCAGCTAGCTTAATTATCCACCTAGCCTCCATTCTCTCTGTTTTATTTCCAATATTGCCTAACCTCTCTGTCTCTAACAGCTGTCCTATAACCATGAATCTAAATACATGTGTAATGTCATTCTGCAGAGTGTGCTTAGCCAGGGCATTTCCCTCATTCTCCCTATGGATAGCATAAAGATGCTCCCTAACTCTTTCCCTCAATGTCCTATTAGTCTTACCTACATAAAAACATTGACACTTTTTACAAGTAGCCAAATAAATCACATTCCTCGATTTACAGTCTGCATATTCATTAAATTCATATCTGATCCCAGTGTCAGGATGTATAAAAACATTGGAATTCATTATATATCCACATTGATTACAAGTGCGACAGGCATAAGTACCATTCCTCTGTGAAGTAACCTTATTCATAGGTACCTTATCATAACAAAGCATCCATTTGAGGGACTTAGTACTTTTGTAACTAAAGGCCAGTCTCTCACCAACTAAATCCTTAATACCATCATCCAACTGCAGGATGTTCCAATGTCTCTTAATAATGTCGACAATGGATGTGTTTTTATTAGTAAAAGGAATAACTACCCTTCTTCTATCTCCTTTCTTTTCAATAGGTCGCTTCTAGGTATTTCCATTCTGCTTAATATATGGTAGTCCTGTCTTCTCACGTTCTATATCATCCTTTAGAAGAAAATCATTACTACGATAACCTCTATCCATAAAATCACGTTCTATAGCTACAACTGCTTCTGAAAAAACTTGATCGTCACTAGTTATATGTGAATAATGTTTTATCTGATTCCTGACAATATTCTTGTGTACATGTGGCGGGTGCATGCTACTTCTATGCAGGATAGCATTTCTCCTACATGGTTTCTTAAACACTTTTGTCTCAAAAACACCATCACATTTACTCAATGTGACATCTAGAAAGTCTATTTTATCCTGTGAAACTGTGCTAGTTAGTGTAAGAAAAGTGGTAGTTCCATTTATATAGGTAACAAAATCTTCTAAACTTTCTAGATCACCTCCCCAAAACAAGAAAATGTCATCAACAAAACGTTTATAACATTTAATATGCTTAGAGAAAATCAGATGTTCCAAAACATAGGCACTCTCCCAATAAGCTAACACTAGATTAGTATAAGAATTGGCACACGAGGTGCCCATGGCTACTCCTCTAATCTGAAGATAGTAATCACTATCAAAGGTAAACACATTATAATTAAGAACCATTTCTAATAGCATCGTAATCCTTATAACCTGACTACTGTTTAACCCTTTACTAATTAAATATAACCGTAAGTAATCTAAACCTACTTCATTAGGGATACAGGTAAAGAGAGACACTACATCCAGTGTTGCCATGTAATCTAACTCTCCTATAGTTTTATCTTCATTGAAGGGTGCTAAGGTTTCTAAAAACTGTTTTGTGTCATGTAGCACAGATTCCGTAGAGTCTACTATAGGTCTCAATTTCTTCTCTAAATAAACCAACATAGTCTCTGTCAACCAGCCTCTGCCCGACACTTTTGGTCTAAGGGGAGGATCAACCATGGTCTTATGTATCTTAGGAAGACCTCTAATGGTTGGTATCACAGGTTTCTCAATTAAAAAATACTTATATAGAACATTGTCAATAATGCCACACATCAGCATGTCATACAGATCTGCATGCACTGTTTTAATTAATTTATCTAAATCTAACCTAGTCAGCTTCCTATAAGTGGTTTCATCTGAGAGCATCTCTAACATAGTGTTATTATAAAAGCTGGTATCAAGTAATACAGTAGCTCCCCCTTTATCAGCTGGTCTTACTACTATGTTTGTATTATTCTGTAAACCCTGTAATGCTAACTTTTCACTTCTGGAAACATTATAAAAATCTGGTTTAACTTTATTCCCCTCAAAAAGTTTCAAAAAATCATTACTACAAGCTTTTTCAAAACTATCAAGTAACGGATGTAGAATAGGAGTATATACTGATGGTTTTTTAAACAACATAGTGTCAGCATTCATCATATCATTTTTACCAAACTGTAAACCAAGTGCAACATTTCTAGTAAAACATTTAATGTCCACTACTAGGTTACTTACATCAACTCCTTGTGAGGGAATAAAAGACAGACCTCTATTGAGTATTCTCCTCTCACTGTCCGACAATACATGTGTAGATAAATTAACAATCAAGTCCTCACTACAGGTTTCAGGGCTTTCTTCTGAAACTCGAACTGCCCTCCAGACATTTTCCTCTTCCTGGTTCCTTGTTGAGGAGTCCAATTCTGCCTTTGATCCGGACGAAAAGGGAGTGGAAAACGAAGTGATGTGGTGTCATTATCCACAAGGAACGAACCTCCACCTACTGCTGTCGTCTTTTTTCGTACTACTTGTTTCGATTGAACGACTGGATGTACATCACCTGTGGAAGAGGACTGCACATTTGAGCGTAGTTCCATGCTCAACACATCAGCAGAAAGAGAAGACGATAACGCGGAAGTGGTAGGAGCAGATAGATCCATACAAGCAGCTGAAGGCATTGAAGCACTAGCGCGTGTTACATCATAAGGTGCCCTGGTGGATTCCCTCAGCCAGGAGAAAACGTTCCCCCTCGAGAAATCCAGACAGTCTCTCTCTAGCTTCTTCTTCTTCGTTAACAGAAACTTGTTGTCTAGCGCTTGCATAGTGGTCATAATGTCTGAATAAAAATCTTCTCTTTGTAAATCGGTGAGAATAGCAGTTAACCTCTTCTCTAATGCAAGGGCTTCAATCTGAAGCTCACTTTCTATAGCAGTGTACTGTTCGATAAGTAAGTTCATATACGCATAGCTAGTATCAAGGTTCAACTGTTGCCATTTGGATAACAGTTCAGGATATGCAGAATGACATTACACATGTATTTAGATTCATGGTTATAGGACAGCTATTCTCACTGATTTACAAAGAGAAGTGCTTCAACGCCTTCAGCTGCGTGTATGGATCTATCTGCTCAGTTTCGAGTTTCGCAGTTCGAGTTTCAGAAGAAAGCCCTGAAACCTGTAGTGAGGACTTGATTGTTAATTTATCTACACATGTATTGTCGGACAGTGAGAGGAGAATACTCAATAGAGGTCTGTCTTTTATTCCCTCACAAGGAGTTGATGTAAGTAACCTAGTAGTGGACATTAAATGTTTTACTAGAAATGTTGCACTTGGTTTACAGTTTGGTAAAAATGATATGATGAATGCTGACACTATGTTGTTTAAAAAACCATCAGTATATACTCCTATTCTACATCCGTTACTTGATAGTTTTGAAAAAGCTTGTAGTAATGATTTTTTGAAACTTTTTGAGGGGAATAAAGTTAAACCAGATTTTTATAATGTTTCCAGAAGTGAAAAGTTAGCGTTACAGGATTTACAGAATAATACAGACATAGTAGTAAGACCAGCTGATAAAGGGGGAGCTACTGTATTACTTGATACCAGCTTTTATAATAACACTATGTTAGAGATGCTCTCAGATGAAACCACTTATAGGAAGCTGACTAGGTTAGATTTAGATAAATTAATTAAAACAGTGCATGCAGATCTGTATGACATGCTGATGTGTGGCATTATTGACAATGATCTATATAAGTATTTTTTAATTGAGAAACCTGTGATACCAACCATTAGAGGTCTTCCTAAGATACATAAGACCATGGTTGATCCTTCCCTTAGACCAATAGTGTCGGGCAGAGGCTGGTTGACAGAGACTATGTCGGTTTATTTAGAGAAGAAATTGAGACCTATAGTAGACTCTACGGAATCTGTGCTACGTGACACAAAACAGTTTTTAGAAACCTTAGCACCCTTCAATGAAGATAAAACTATAGGAGAGTTAGATTACATGGCAACACTGGATGTAGTGTCTCTCTTTACCTGTATCCCTAATGAAGTAGGTTTAGATTACTTACGGTTATATTTAATTAGTAAAGGGTTAAACAGTAGTCAGGTTATAAGGATTATGATGCTATTAGAAATGGTTCTTAACTATAATGTGTTTACCTTTGATAGTGATTACTATCTTCAGATTAGAGGAGTAGCCATGGGCACCTCGTGTGCCAATTTTATGCTAATCTAGTGTTAGCTTATTGGGAGAGTGCCTATGTTTTGGAACATCTGATTTTCTCTAAGCATATTAAATGCTATAAACGTTTTGTTGATGACGTTTTCTTGTTTTGTGGAGGTGATCTAGAAAGTTTAGAAGATTTTGTTACCTATATAAATGGAACTATCACTTTTCTTACACTAACTGTTTTTGAGACAAAAGTGTTTAAGAAACCATGTAGGAGAAATGCTATCCTGCATAGAAGTAGCATGCATCCGCCACATGTACACAAGAATATTGTCAGGAATCAGATAAAACGTTATTCACATATAACTAGTGACAATCAAGTTTTTTCAGAAGCAGTTGTAGCTATAGAACGTGATTTTATGGATAGAGGTTATCGTAGTAATGATTTTCTTCTAAAGGATGATATAGAATGTGAGCAGACAGGACTACCATATATTAAGCAGAATGGAAATACCTATAAGCAACCTATTGAAAAGAAAGGAGATAGAAGAAGGGTAGTTATTCCTTTTACTAATAAAAACACATCCATTGTCGACATTATTAAGAGACATTGGAACATCCTGCAGTTGGATGATGGTATTAAGGATTTAGTTGGTGAGAGACCGGCCTTTAGTTACAAAAATACTAAGTCCCTCAAATGGATGCTTTGTTATGATAAGGTACCTATGAATAAGGTTACTTCACAGAGGAAGGGTACTTATGCCTGTCGCACTTGTAATCAATGTGGATATATAATGAATTCCAGTGTTTTTATACATCCTGACACTGGGATCAGATATGAATTTAATGAATATGCAGACTGTAAGTCGAGGAATGTGATTTATTTGGCTACTTGTAAAAAGTGTCAATGTTTTTATGTAGGTAAGGCTAATAGGACATTGAGGGAAAGAGTTAGGGAGCATCTTTATGCTATCCATGGGGAGAATGAGAGAAATGTCCTGGCTAAGCACACTCTGCAGAATGACATTACACATGTGTTTAGATTTATGGTTATAGGACAGCTGTTAGAGACAGAGAGGTTAGGCAATATTGGAAATAAAACAGAGAGAACGGAGGCTAGGTGGATAATTAAGCTAGCTGCAGATAAAGGTCATGGTCTCAATGATAAGTTATCATTGAAACCTTTTTTATTAGATAGACCATTCAAACGTTAAGCTATACTTGTATGCTTAATATGCTTTTATATGTGTTTTTATGCTTATGTATATTTCTAGTATACATATATATATAGATTTTTTATCTTTTTATATTTTTTGTACATACATAATGTGTATATATATATATATATATATATATATATATATATATATATATATATATATATTTTTTTTTTTTTCTTCCTGTGCCTTTTAAAGTGAATGATGTGATTTTATGTGGAACACATGTGACATGGGGAAGGTGTGTTATTGGTGTTTCTTATATATTTAAATGGAATGAGCTTTCTTTGTTCTGTTAAAGTCTGATGAAGCGTTCTATGTGACGTGAAAGTGCTTACTTCTGTTGAATAAAGGATTTAATTTTTTACGTTTGTCTACCTGGTTTGCTTCGATAGTTGTGGCGTATTTACCTCCTTTATTTGAAAAGTTGCTTTCTGCACTCACTAAAGCCAAAAACACAGCTTCCATGGATCCCAACAACATTCCAGGATGCTTCTTAAATAGCTTAAAACAGAATCTATCAAGGCCACTTAAAACCCTCTTTAACCACAGCCTCCAGTCAGGCTTTGTCCCAAAGGAATGGAGGAATGCAACAGTCATCCCTCTGCACAGGGGAGTCCATCAACTTTCTCAAAGAACTGCAGTCCCATAAGCTTAACCAGCCTTATCTGCAAGGCCATGGAGAGAATTATCATGGCCCTGATCAATAACAGCATACAAACTCTCCAAAAATTGGACCAGACACAATTTGGCTTTGTCAAAGGGAGGTCTTGCCAGCTCAATCTGGTGGACTTCTTCAAGAAAGTCACCAGGGCCATCGATAAGGGTAAAATGGTACACACTACTAATCTAGACATGGCATAAACTTTCAACATAATCCTCGACTCAGGGATCATAGATAAACTTACTGAGTTAGACATAAACCCCTACATCGTCAGATGGATAGTGAGCTGGATCAGTGACAGGACAGATGTCGTCAAGATAGGTGAACCACTTCTGATAAGAAACCTGTTACTAGCGTATCCCTCCTGTTTTGTATATAATTCTCTGAAGTGAAGGCCAATGTTGGGGGCCTCTGGCTCACCAAGTTCTCTGACAACTGTAAGTTGGGAGTAATAACTAAAGCCCTAAATGATGTTGACATCCTACAAACAGGCCTAAAAATGGTAAACGACTGGTGCCAAAACCATGCTCTCAGACTAAATCCTAAAAAATGTGTAAGCATACCCTTCAATAAATCAGATATCCCTGCTAATTATAATATTGATAGCACACCCCTAAAAGTAGACCCAGTAGTGGGACCTAGAAACACAGATAAATAGTTACTTAAACTTTGACCACCAGGTAGCTAGAGTAGTGAGGAAATCCTTCTGTGTGGCTCAACTTATAAGTAAAGACATGGCATCAGGATCAAAGGAAGCCACAGTGCCATTGTACTTGGCCCTCACCAAGCCCATAATTGAGTACAGTGCTCCCTTCTGCATGAACCTAACCAGGCACTTACACCAATTAGGGCAGCCCCAGAAATTTCTCACTAAAAAAATACAAAGTGTAAGACACATGTCTTATGTAGACTGACTAAAGGCGCTATTGCTTTACTCCATCTCATATCTTTTATTCCTGACCTACAAGTCCTTGTCTGATCCAGCCCTGGAGAAAATGTTACATACTCACAAGAAAAATTAGATGAGGGTTAAGCGTTCTATGAAACTGAACCTTATTCATGACTCTAACACAACTTGTTGGAGAGAAAGGTTCATATCCCAAAAGCTATTTCATCTATGGAATAAAATTTTCCATCTTCATAAAACAAAGCCTGTCCCTCATTCTGTTCAAAAAGAATTTGGATAAATTGATGGGAAACCATAAATTCACACCTGGGGTTCTGCCCATGTCCCTTACAGACAGAGACAGTCTGTAAAATGTGCCAGGGCTCCAACACCCAAAGACTCACTACGCTGATACTACCACATCCCATATCTGGGGAATTAAGATATAATATTGTCATAACCTGGATATTATTATCTAGGCTTATAAAGGCTCTTATGCTATTATTTTTATTATGTATTTATTGGCATTTGTTTACTGGGATGTTCAGCTGGGCTTAGTAGCCCTTTTTCAGTGGAGGGCTGGGAAGAAAAGCTCCACATACAAGAATACAAGAAAGTACAATGCATGACAGTGATGTATTAATATATATATATATATATACACACACACACACACACACACACACACACACACACACACACACACACACACACACACACACACAGTGCAAGTTATAACGCTTTACAAGTTAACAAGTAGCAATTAGCCTAGTAATCACATATGAACCTATAAATCTATTGATGCGTTATGCCACTACACACACACATATATAACATAGAATAAAAGTTCAGTAGTGATATATTGGTATAATAGAACTTATCCAGACCAGATCAGTCCTATTCTGTGTCCTGTCTACTAAAATTGTTGTTTTCCAAGTTGTTTGTATCTGCTGTTGTTGCTGGCTGTGGAGATGTGATTACTTATTAAAGCTATTGAACAACGTAAGGTGCTAAATTTTCAGTCCTAGTTGTGGCAGATGAATGCCAATATAATCGTAGAATAAATATTTGATCTGTCAGCAGCAAAAGTAGCTGTACTACTTCTGCAAAAAAGAATAGTTACAGTGATCAAAACAGAGTAACTCTACTGCATGGGAGAAAAAAATGTAAAAAGAAATGTCTTTTGGGAATTTAAAAGGGATAGCCTTGCACCAAGAAATACGTCTTAATAGAACTGGGTAATGTTATTATGGTAATGTGAGTGAATCATGCTGAGGAAAATTAACATAGCTGTGTGAAGCAAGAAAGTGTAACAGCCACTACAAAGTGCTTAATAAAGTATATTAAAGTGGATAGAGAAGTTACAGAAATTCAAGGAAGAAAATGTTTACTTAAAGGCACGTCTGTTATCGTTACTGCTTATTATTGTAGATGCAAAATGGCAAGCCCAGCTGGGCTAAATCCATTCTGGAAGTTTAGAGGTAGATAAAAAAAAAGTAAAATAAGTAAAAGATAGGATAGCAATATAAAAGCAGAACAAATGACAGAAATGTATCAAACATATTATTAGAAAGTTAGATACGGCCTGAAGATGATAATCAGGCAAGAGGAGATCTTATTTTTTGAGGAAGCTTACTTTACTTGACAAGTTCGCAACATTTGTAAAAATTGGGATATTACTGACTAAAGTCAGTTGCCAAAGACGGAGTGTGAGTAGAAGGCAGGGGAAGTAGGGAACTTTCAGGAAAGACTTGTGGAAAGGGTTAACAGCTGGGAGCTAAGCCTGATAAGCGAGAAGGGACACCGACAGTGCTTAGGAAAGGAAAAGAAAATATGATGATTTAAATGACTGTGGTTGAAATGTGTAAATAATTACCAGAACTGTGTAAACAATATCAAGAAGAAATGAGGAGCCAGGTCCCCTTCTTTGCACTCCCTGAAATAAGGTAAAGAAACTTCATCCGGATTACAATTCCAAAAACAGTGATGATTGACATCTGGTACCCTGTGCAGCTCCCTGAAATGGTCTCCCTCAACTTTCAGTTTAGGAGCAAAAAAAAGGAAAAGCAAAAAGAGAAAAAATGAAAAAAGCTTTTGTTACATGTAACAGGCAAGTTTGCTACAGTTATAGTGACGCACACACATCCCACGTCAGCACATCGGCCATGACATGAAATGTAGTACCAGCATTAAGTTCTGAAGCTAGTAGTACATTCACAGACTTTCACCTCATGCCAAATGCACAACTGGACAGCTTGAGCCCATGCCAGCCACTCCTTCATCCTGCCTTAGCCTATGGTTCTGATGAATTGGTTCCTTTAGTTATCAAGCATAGTTACCCTCAGTTATGTTTGCAATGAAGTATTGCTGTGTTCTATAAGGGGAAAAAAAACATAATTTGAGGACAGTTAATAATAACACTGGTATTTTTCAGAACCTCCAAGTGCAACATTACCTTATGTTTCCCTAGTAAATTTTCATACATATTGGGAAGGACAGACTAGAACGCTGGCCTGTAAATAATGATTCATGGAGAAGTGATGTGATCTCAAGCAGTGCTAATGTCTGATATGATCACTGCACAAAGCGCCCAAGCTAATTAAAGATGCAGGTAGGTGATATTGCCTGCATGTCAAACAAAGGACAGTATAAGAAAAGAGAGCAGTAAAATAATTCTATGTTAGCATATGGCAGGAGCAGACTGCAACAGTATGTATGACCAATGTGACGAACATCAAAGCTATGGAATGTTGGTGTGTGTGCTCATGCCATCTCATACCCCTGCACACAATGTAGCAGAGTTTAACTGCAGCTAGTGACCTGGTGACAAAAGGGCATCACAGCTAAAGAGAATGGTCAACAGACAGACCAATGTGCATGTGTACAGTAAAAGGCAACCCTGTTCATCATATAAATGGTGAGGAAATGGAATAGGTAAGAAATTAGGAAAGAGGAGAAAAGCAACCAGAGGCAAACACAGAAGGACAGCCATAAGGCATGAATTGCAGGGGAAGGGAATGGTATTTTTGAAAGGCTAGAGCCCCTTTGTTGTTGTTGTGTCTTTCGGCTTTTCCTGGTTAGGGGTTGCCATAGCGGAACTCCGGTCCGCTAATTATTGGCAGTAGATTTTTATGCACCAAGTTGCCAGCTCTGACGCACAACTTTCAACAAAGGTACACCCATTCATGCATGTCTCCACACAGAAGACACTTTAGCTGAGAATCGAACAGGACAATGTTTTACTGTGAGACGACAACGCTACGGCAGCACCACTTACAAAAAAAGGGCAGGTGAGATATAAAGAAGGCACCAACAGATGTCTGTGGGCTGATTAAAGAAAATGGGAGCTAGCAGAAGCAGACAAATAAACAGTAGAACAGAGACACAAAAGGTGGGGATGACAGTGAATTGAATATATACCTGCACAGAATGGATAGGTGTTACATAAGAAACATGTAATGGAGAGTGACACATAAGGAATGGAACAAATCAGGAAGAACATTAGGTGAGCCCTTAGCATAGCTGGTAGCCAAAGTGGCCCAAGCAGTAACAAAAGCCTGTCTGCATCACTCACCTGAGTGGCTGATAATATGGGATGGTTGTACTTCTGGATGTCTGATAGGCTAAGCCTACCAGTCACACAACTCTGCCTGTCATGCCTAAAGTTTCTGCATGATTTCAAAGCAGCTACTGGAAGACCTCAGTAGTAATCAGCCTCAACAACTCATGCTGAGATATTAGTGAAAACCCCTAAGGTCCACTTTCAGAAGAGGAACCTTCACCTTCCCCTCAAAAGGCAGACATAGAGAACACATCTTCCTGCCCAGGTCCTGAGAGGCAGACATTTTGGGAACTGGTTTCCCAACACCAGATGAAGTTTCTGTCTGAGACCAAGGTATGCAGATCTTCTCTTCCTCCTACTTCTCTTCCACAACTGGACTTTCAGAAGGAAAACACAATGGAAAAGAACTTATCACACACACACACACATACAAACACACACACACATACACACACACACACACACACACACACACACACACACACACCTACAACTCAAATATAACTGCTGTTATACAGTAGACTGACAAGCAAGCACATACACACCCAACTGCCTGGAAAGGTGCTCCTACCTTCTGTAGCATCCTACTTTGTTAAGGCAATCCTGTTCAACAACTGCAATACAAAGCATGTACTGTTAAGTACATTTGTGCAGTATTGTACATAGTATGAGACAATGTCTTGCCCAAGAAAAAAATGCTTACTATACATCTCTACCTCACTCTCCTGAACCCTGCTTCTAGAAGTTGGTGCAGATTAGGTTGGTGCTACCTCAGGTCGTCATAATAATGATGAAACTAATCCTCAAAATGAGTGATGCCAGTGGCATTACTCAACCCCTCTGCCAGCTCATATCAGGTATCCACCTTCAACAAAGTGCAATCATAATGCCCTGTTCAGGTGCTCCCTGTGCAGGATAAGCAAGAAAATGATGTTCTTCCCAGCATACCATAAAGTAGCTCTCCTTTTACCACTCCTACAGACAGCCATGTCCATTCAGTAGGTCAACTCAGGGAGTAATATGGTAGCTTCATGTGCACAGGCACATGTTTATGAATCACATGTCATGCAACATAGGGCTACACTGCTGCACTATTTATGTAAACACACCATATGCACAAGCATGCAAGTTACATGCTTCATACTATACATGGCATGCATGGCTAGCACCAATATGTATAGTCAGTCCATTGCACACAGGCAGTGATTCAAAGACATTAGCACCTTCTCATTTCATTAACATAACCACTGTGCTAACTGCCTTCTGTTAATGCCATATAAGGTACCACCTCCATCCTGCACGACACCACTTACAACCACATCCCTAAGATATAGAGAGATTTGAGTACAAACTCCATAGACAGAACTAAGGAAGTAATCCAGCCTGGTAAAATACCTCATCCACAACTACAGAATCTGTGGTGGCTGTCAAGAAGATTGAGGTACGTGTCTTGTTATATGTGTAACTGGGACCCCCTCATACAAACACGGGACAGTAGTAGCTGCCTGTGTGGTAGGGGGATCGAGGCAACAATGCAGGACCTGTGAGGAGTATGTGTCAAAAGAGGTGCAGGCTCTGAGAGCTATATGAAGTGCCATGGGTAAAATACAAAAGGGGTAGGGGTGAAGCTATGGACAGCAGTAACTGCAGCTGTTAACCAGGTCCATAAGAGGGGGGAGGCTGTGGTCTTGTTCATGGGTATGCCATAACATAAAACATGCATTCACAGAATAATAGGTTTTGTTCTCAAGTATATAGGTACTAGCATGGTCCCCTGAGGAAGAAATCACCTAAAACAATCAGTATCCAGGAGAATTAGCTACTTCTGCAGGCCTTCCACACATATGGCATTCACCTCCTGGGCACACATGCTGAATATAAGTACTACCAAGCTCAGAATTGGCAGGGACTGGTACAATAAATGCTGGGGTTAGCCATAATATAACTCCATAACAGGTTTAATGTGGAGTTACTAATATGATATTCCATATAAAGGAAAAGAAATAGCACATCATGGCAAGCAAGTCTAACACAAGTGGTACCACCAACACAGAAATGGCTAACAGAGGTCAAAGAGATGCGTGCTGGTCAGGTGGATTGGCCCTGCATACAGTAGAGTTGTTTGATTGTTGGAGCAGGCTTTGCACCAAATACCCATGTGTCAGTAGGGAAAACAACATGTTAGTAATGTCCATTATTGCAGACTATAGCACAAATAACTGTATGACTGAAGAGAGACACTAACTAAATTTTATATTCATATCTGTCCTTCCAGAAACCTATAGTCTGCAAATACAGCATCCTTTATAATGGGATATAGCTACCAATGTACTGTACACCACTGCTTCTGTGTGTAGCACTATGCACAATCCTCAGGGATATGGAGATGTATGTGTGTGTGTGTGTGTGTGTGTGTGTGTGTGTGTGTGTGTGTGTGTGTGTGTGTGTGTGTATATGAGTGTGTGTGTGTGTGTGTGTGTGTGTGTGTGTGTGTGTGTGTGTGTGTGTGTGTGTGTGTGTGTGTGTGGGGGTGTGTGTGTGGGCTGACATTGGAGTCCTGTGTTTCCATGATTTCACAGGTTCCATAGGTGGAGGGTCCAGCAAAACAGGGCAACATGGGGCTGACATCAGCAGAATACCTGTGGCTGGTGATGATGATAACATGCTAGTGGCATGATTCACTGACACATTGGCACTGTCTGTAACTTTGCAAGGAGAGGGATGACCCACATACACCATTACAGAGGCTTCTGTAGAGTTACCAGCTGATCCCACAGTTTTACCAGTGCATGAGAGGTATTGGGTACCTGAAAGTACTACATGGCCTTCACATGTGTCCCTAACCCCCACAGCATCTAACATTTGAATACACCTCAAAGCTGAGCCTACCCACCATAAGGGTAAGATGCTGGGGATATAACTGCCATGACTGGAAGACCACGCTTGATATGAGTATGACACTCAAAATCAACTAATAGATGTACAAGACAGCAATCCACTCATACATGGCTGCTATGGAGATACTGTGAGTGGTCTGGGGCTTATGGTGGACATGCATCAAATGCACAGTAACCTGAAGTACAAGGCCATGGAGCAAACAGTAATGTGATGCTGATATTGCTAGTAGTGAATATTACCTCCATAAGTGCAGCCATGAGACACATTGCATCTAATCCTGTCTGCCTTTCAGGCCCTATAGTCCATAGCTGTGGGATACTCTAGCTGTGACCTGGTCAGGCACATGCCATCACATGTCAGAATGCACATACCACATGAGAGATGGTATCAGTGTCATCACTGAGCACACTTCCTTCCACCCTTGGTGTTGGGCATTCTACTATGTCAAAGGTGACATTGATGCCAGGACACTTTACCATGTGAATATGCAAACAATTACATAGTACTATCATTTCTATACCACAGACTAGATCCAACCCCATCACCTCAACCAAACACGGTGGACAATGTCAATGGTAATATTATAAAAGACCCCCCCCCCCTCCACTGGAGGATATGATCCCTGACTCCCCATAAAATCACAGATTACATGGCTAACATATTCACCTCCCTTTACTCTACCTTACCTTGTAGTCACCTGCCACTGTGTCCACCTCACATGTGAGAGTGTTGATATCTGTGCCCTACCCACCCCCTTAACCTATTTGGGTATAGTAATGTTTGATACACAGTGTGGTCAATCCATACACTGCCCTGCATGTCCTGAATGTGAAACTACATGCATTATTTTATTCTGTGTTGTTTGTGTTATAAGCCATGGCTGTAGACCGTACACAGCCTCTTTGCCAGTACTGCAATATAATGTTCCACTTCTGTCTCACTTGTTGCTGCATGTTACCCTCCTGACTCTTCATCCTGCCCTCTGCTGTTGCTGTAACTTGAATGTCCACCTACTGCCCCATTTTTGCACCACAGCATGTGGTACATATAACAAATATCTTGCCACATATATACAAACTCTAATGTAGTGGACTTCCTGAAGTGTCTAAGGAGCAGATGTGTGCCTTCAGTAGTCTTAGTTCCTTCCACTGTGTTTCATGTTTCTGCATGGGATGAGGGCTGGGTATTGGAGAAATCCACCAACAGTCTAGGGCATATACTGTATCTATTGTATCACACTGCAAGCAATATATTATATGTGGCCTGCTCCCAAATTGCATGTTATCTTTGTGCATTGACCTGTTTATTTAGGATGTGTATGCTCCTACAAATCAGATAACCATGTGGAAGTCTCCTCAGAGGAAATACTGTTGTAAATTAAATGGGTGTCATACATATAAATAGTGAATGCTGCCTGGGTGGTGCACAGATACAGTATAAATAATGACATGGGAATCACAGACCAGCCCGCAGTTCAGAGTGGAAGCCATTCTAGTTTATCAATGGCAGGCCCTCTACACCATTTGAGGATTTCATAGCAACATGTATGCAACCTATGCTGCCCAGAATCTTAGGGAAATGGGCTATCTCACAGAAGGCCCACATGGTGATAGTTCTCTCTTCTGGTGTCTGGGAGGAATATGTATGCTCCTCCACATCAAAGTCAAAGTCAAAGTAAACTTTGTCATTTAGAACTATACACATGTAGCCTAAACGAAATTTTGTGCATCAGCTCAATTGAGTTTACAAAGGAAAGTGAAACAACATATACAAGTAGAGGAATAAACATAACTAACAAATACAATACTACCCCAATACATGCAAGAAAGAGCAAAGACATTTGCCAACACTCATATATGAAAAGAATACCTTCTCCTGAATTAAATTAACTACCCTACTGAAAGTAATACAAAACACACTACAGATTGAAATGCCTAAGTTATTTGTCAAATATTGCAATTGAGTTAGTTAAATAGTAGTGATGGAACTCATAAACAAAGACATTTGTAACCTCCAAACTCTGGATCCCACCCAGTTCAGGTTTGTGAAAGGCAGATCATGCCTCCTGAACCTGATCGACTTCTTTGAGGCAGTCACCAAAGCCGTAGATTAGGGTAAGGTGGTTCACAGGTTCACACAGCCTATCTTGACCTCGCCAAGGCTTTCAACATCATTCCCCCATTCTGGAATTATAGCTAAACTTACTAAATTAGGTATAAATCCTTAAGACACAAGATGGGTTGCCAACTGGCTCACTGACAGAACCCACACTGTAAAAGTTGCAGACTCCAAATCTGACTTCAAACCAGTGACAAGTGGAGTACCACAGGGTTTCATCCTGGGACCTCTCCTGTTTGGTATCTACTTCTCTGAAGTACAGGCTAACACAGAAGGCCTCTGGCTAATGAAGTTTGCAGATGACTGCAAACTAGGAGCCATAGTCAAGTCCCCAAATGATGTGGACATCCTACAGAAGGGCCTCACTGAGACAGATGCCTGGTGTCAGAGCCATGGCCTCAAGCTCAATACCAAAATGTGCAGTGTCACCCCCTTTGGTAAAAACTCTGTATCCATGAACTACCACATAGGCAGCAATCTACTTAACACCGAATGTGTGGTAAGAGACCTTGGGACCCAGGTGGACAGTAGTCTCTCCTTTGATAGTCACATCACCACAGTAGTCAGGAAGTCCTTCTATGTGGCACACCTCATCATAAAAGGGTTCTCATCCAGAAAAAAATAGGTCATTGTTCCCCTCTGTTCGACACTCAGACTCATTATAGAGTACAACGCCCCTTTTGGAATGTACCTCACAAGACATCTGCAGCAGCTGGAAAGGCCACAGAAGTACCTCACAAAGAGGATTACTGGCCTCAAACAGATGCCCTACACTGACCTCCTCAAAAAACTCCAGCTTTACTCCATAGCATATCACCTACTCCGAGGAGATCTCTGCCTAACATATAAAGCTATGTCAAACCCAGAGCTGTTGGACATGCTACACCTAAAGAAATCCCAATCCCTCCAAGCTACACGCTCTAGGGACCTAAACCTTGTCACCACAATAAACAGGATATGCTAGAGGGATAGATTCCTGTCCCAGAGACTTCCCATACTCTGGAACAGGCTACCCATCTATGTCAAGCAAAGTTCTTCATTAGCAGTCTTCAAGAAAAATCTTGATGAGTGGATGGGAAATAGAAAATACACCCTGGGGATCACTTCTGTGTCTCTGCTCGATAGTGGGTAAGGAGAATAACTTTCTTGGGTGGCATAAGCCAGGGAACTTTGTTGGCTAGGCTTACATAGGCCCTTGGGCTGATAGCCTAGTACCTCCCTATGAACCAGTGAACTATGGATTTAATAAATAAATATTGCACTTACTTGGAATATATGTAAGATATATTGCACAAATAAATAAAAATGTACTTATTATGTCTCTAGACCCCTGAGACTAGTGCCCAAGTTCAGAAGTCTAATCACTGTAGAGTAGAAACTGTTACTGAATCTTGTAGTCCTGCAGCAGATGCTGCGATATCTACTGGCCAATGCCAGATGCTTTAACATTCTATGCACAGGATGCATGTTGTCCTGTATTATTTTGGTGGCCTTTCAGATGCGTGTTGCAGAATGAAGATGTTGTATTGTTGGAAGTCTGGAAGCTGTTACTTTCTCTGCAACCCTCACCACTCTGTAGCGCCTTCCTTTCTGCAACTGTGCAGCTTCCAAACCACACTGTGAAGTTACAGGTGAGGATGCTCTCTATTGCACCTCTATAGAAGGTGGAGAGAATATGAGGATGAAGCTTAACTTTTTCACCCTTCTTAAAAAGTGGAGGTATTGGTGGACTTTCTTGACCAGTTGGCTGGTGTTTCCCAACCATGAAAGATTCTCTGATATTTGTACACCAAGGAATTTCATACTTTTAACCCTCTCCACACTCTCACCATTGATCTTGAGCACTGGGTGGTTTGTTCTCCTTTTCCTGAAGTCGATGATAATCTCTTTGTTCTTGCTTACATTTAGGTCAACGTTGTTCCCCTTGCATCAACTGATCAGAGATGCCACCTCCTCTCTGTACACCCTTTCATCCTCTTTGTTATGAGATCCATGACTGTGGTGTCATCCGCAAACTTGATGATATGGTTAGCATAGCAGTCATGTAGTATAATGTTGAGGAACTGGTTTATGATAAGTGAGGCTAAAGCCTGTGATATCCCCAACAAATCCCACAGAGGTCACCAGAAAATCCCTATCAGTAAGGTGGTTGATGATACATATACCTTTGTTTCCATAGGAATGGGCATACCATGCATACGCCTTAATTCTACTTGTACATGACACAGCTTGATTAGGTCCCTTAGAGCATCCCTCTCCACACAGAAACAATTCACTATTTGCTAATCAGTCAGATGGTAGCATGCAAGGTACTCAGTGTTCCTCATCTGTTGGTAGATGGCCAAGACAATGAACACCGCACCAAATACTAGGGTTGCCACCTTTCGTCGTGGCTAAAACCAGGATAAAGCCACACCCCTTGCATCACCAGTAACCCCGCCCATCATTCCCCTCTCCCGCCCACATCCCACCCGTTTTGTGACATCACAATGATATCACCTGGAGGGCAACACCCTCTTTTTCTGTTCCTGCTGCCTGCTTTAGGCTGATTTACTATGCTTTTCTATAAAAAAGCATAGTAAATCAGCCAATTTACAAAGTCTGATAGTCTGTTTCCTTTTTGAAAGAGAATACCGGAGTTTGTACAGTGTTTTCTGGACTACCGGAGAATCAGTTTGATTTCCGGATAGTCCGGAAAAAAAAAAACGGAGGGATGGCAACCCTACCAAATACTGATGTTATTCCTAGCATGGCACCCATCAAGTACACTGCAAATTTTGGCATTCAAATAAGGTAAGCTCAGCTGCACAATGCCTCCATTTTATATGTTATAGAATCTGTCTGCATAGGTGCCGGAACCATAGAGCAAGGGGGGGTTCAGTTCATCTTATTTTAAAAAAAAAAAAGCTGTGGCTCAAAAGACAGATGCAGCTACATCTATTGAAGCATGTCATTGTCTTTTTTTGTTTTTTTTTTTTAGTTTCCTGACCCAAATCACTGCTTGCAGAGGAAAAGACAAACAGCAGAGCAAAATGTTATGGCAAAACTACATAGAAGAGATGTATGACGAATGCTGCATTTTCACCCAGAGAAATAACGTAGTAGAAGGAGAAGGGCATGCTGTTTATTCAAGAACCATCAGTAATTAAAACTTTCATTTTTGTGTTAGCATGCATTTCCTGAAAGGTGTTAAGTCTGAAATGCAAATGTATGTCATTATATAGTGACTTCAATCCATAGTGATTTGCTAGCAAACCACAAATTTTATGATGAAAAGACCAAAAATGAGGCAAAAATCTGGCCCTTCTGCAAAAATCTATACAGTTGAGACCTATAGACTGACGTTATTTTTCTAATGATCTCTGTCAACTTTTGATGCCGCTGCCAATTGCAAGTCTCATTTGCCTTGAGATTTAATTTCCCTCTTACTTATTACAGTTCCTGCCGAGGATATCTGTGAAGAGATAAAAACATAATAGAGAGTGTTGGCTGTGAGTCACTGACATGTATCCTTAACTATTCCTTGAATGCATCTGTACACCGTTTCTATGACCATACATGTCTTTTTTGTGCCCATTATGCGTGATGTAAGTAGGCACCTTCTCTTAATTATATGGCAATATTTTAAACAAGATCAATACTGTCATCCAGGCTTATAGAAATAATCCATATGTTTATTATAAGATATTCCGATACATAGCAAACAAAAACAAAGACTGCACTTCAATTAAGCCAGGTGAAATCACACGAAAGATGGGATTAACCATTAACAAGAGGAAGGGCAAAGGGGAAGGAAAGAAGAAAAGAGAGGAGTTTTCTAGGGCTGTTGTATGTGGGGCTGTTGGTGCAGTGCCATACTTGTACTGTGAACATTGCAGGTCTCTGTACGAGTTGGGGGTGTTGGATGTCATTCACAGAATTACAAATAAGACATATTACATATGAATAAAGATGTTCAGAAAGTCAGGAGGGACCAATTAAGTATTGGTGTAAAACAAAATGATGATTGCGCATTATGATTACACTCCAGCTTTTTGGCTAGATGACTATGCATGCTGTGGGAGCAGCATTGGTGAACAGGATTGAAAGCCCTCTTAGCATTTTTCTTTAGTAGGGAAGTAAATGGAGAGTCTCTGTTGACTGTTGATTGTGGAGGAGTTTGGGCTAATGAAGTCTTGAGTGATGAGTCTGACTGAATGTGGTTAAATGTCTGGGAGTGTGGGAGCACGGAGATCCGGTTGTCCCAGGGTGTTGGGCACTGGCTGGAACAGGATTTCTGGATTTCTGTTATCTGCCATGCAGTTTTGATATTGTATCTGGTGTTAATGCAATTGCTTGTGTTGTATGTTGATTGCACGTTGTTTTCAGAGTGACATTTTTTATCGTGGATGGGATGGCATCTCAATATGGAGCCCCATGCAGTGCTCTTTAGCTTCATATTTGTGTGCTCTTCATACTCTGCAGTTTATTCATATTATTTCAAACAAAAACATTTTTCAGAGCTAAATATGTGGAGCCGGGAGGACAATGCTAGGAATACTCAAAAATAATGAAATGTGTTTTATAGCATAAATATGTAGGTGAAGTGATGACTAGACACTGGGATACTCAAAAGACGTATTTTATCACGAAGTCTGTACCTTGGCATAGAAAATTCTGTATGCCAAAAGAGGAAGACTTTTTAGAGTGTATTTTTACACTAAGAAATATGAAAGTATCTGTCATTGTTCACTGACTGCAACGACCCATAACTTATGAGGGACAGAGCATTTATAAGAGGCAAGATCGGGAATGTTTTGTAAAATTAAGAACAGTTTTAAACTATAATTTGGTCTTAATTAAAAGATTGATAAGCAACAGATCGAGCATCATGATGCACTTTACAAGGAGATGAATGGAATGCTAATGTCTGGCTGTAAGGATCTGTGACTCGTGTGCAGTGTCAAAAATAAGGAAATACTTCAGGAATATTTTGACAATTCCTACTACAGGAAATTTACTAGCAACCAATTTACTGCAATCAGAATATATTTATTTAATTGGTATAGTGTTGAAAATTTTAACTGAAAATAAATACATCTATACACTTGTCTTATAAGTTTTATTTATTACTAAAACCTCGTCTTCTTTAGATTCTATAAGGAACTGACTGTTATATTTACTCACTGATGGAAAATTGTCCATGATTTTGATAAGGAAGCACGTTCTGTAAGAAACTTATGTGCAATTATCCTTAATGAAATTTAGTTTGCATCATGCTGATGCTCCTGAAATGGTAGTTGTTGTTGTCTGTCGGCTTTTCCCGGTTAAGGGTCGCCACAGCGGAACTCCAGTCCGCTAATGATTGGCAGTAGATTTTCACGAACGCCGAGGTACAAGCTCGCTGTTCAACCTTCAACTAAGGCACGTCCATTCACGCATGTCTTTTGAACACCCACCCAACCGCAGGGAGGACATGCAGACTCCACACAGAAGGCACTCCCGTCACTCCAGACGAGAATCGAACGGGAAAACCTCTTGCTGTGAGGCTACAACACTACCACTGCACCAATACCTTTAAAAAACTTGCCCTTTTAGACCCACCCAGTCTTCAACAGCTTCCGGCACCTATGTCTGTCTACCATTTTGAGTTCCTTCATTTGCACATTGTATGGCAGATTTGGATGGGATTCTGCATCTACATGGCATTATGCACTTATTAGCATATGCTGCATCCTGTACTATATGAACCACTGCACAGCCAAGCAATCTGCATATTAGAATCACCACTACACTGTTTGTGCCTGCTACCCAGAGTATCTTGTTCTGTGTACTGCATTATCTCTGTATGAATCTTTGTCTCTATGTACATATATATATATATATATATATATATATATATATATATATATATATATATATAGTTCCCCATCACAAGCTCGAAATTCATAAGCTCGAGCCCAGAATCTCGAGTTTCAGTAACTCAAACTTGTAAAGGGGAGACAAAAAAAAAAAAAAAAAAGGAAGTTTACTGACATGTATGCAGGGGGCCGAGTCCCCCTGCAGTCTCCCTGCTGAAATATACCAACTCCATGACCCCACTATAGCGGAGGAATGGAAATTCTCTCGTTGTGCGCTTCTGTATACAGTGCAGAATGGGACATTTCCCTCATCCCCGTTGTAGTGCGATCTCGGAGTTGGTATATTTAAGTAGGGGGGTGTGGGGGGTGGAGGGGGGTTTGCCCCCCTGCAAAAACATTGTAAAGACATGTTTGCATGTCTTTTACGTCCGCTTTAGAATTTTGAGTTGCTGAAAACTCGAGATTCTGGGCTCGAGCTTATGAATTTCGAGCTTTCAGCAATTTGAGATTCTAAAGGGGAACCATATATATATATATATATATATATATATATATATATATATATATATAAATATACACATATATGCATATATAGGTTCATAGGTGAGTGCTAGGCTAATGGCCCTGGAGCCAATACAAGCCTAGCCCAAGAATATTCCCAGCCATCCTGTTGCCAGACGTTAGCTCCTTGTGCCCCTATCGAATAAGGCTGCTGAAGCGATCCTAAGGTGAATTTCCTGTTCCCCATCCACTCGTCAAGATTTTTCTTGAAGAGGGCTAGTGAGGTGCTCTGCTTGACATGAATGGGAAGTTTATTCCAGAGTAGCACTATAAAATTTTAATTTGCAGCTATACAGCTCCTTACTGCAGGGTAAAACAGCCTCTGAGATGCACATAAATGAGGGTCATTCCAAGAAAAAAAAAAACAGAAGGTATATAAAATAATAGCGACTGATGCTAATCCCATTATATATCATTTTCACGAGAATACACCCCTACTTCTCTCTACCATAACTCGTATAAAGCAAACTTGAAATGGATTATGGGAAAGAGAAGGGGCAAGAAAAACAAGATCACGTTGCTATGCCATGCCCTTTGGCAGACATTTTGTGCAAAAAAAACATTAAAGTTCTATAAGAAACAGAGTGATTTTGATGTTAAAATAGCCCAGAAAACAGAGTGAAAAAATGTTTTTTTTTTTCAGTTCTAAAGTTGAGGTTTCATCTAATAAAGACATGCTACATCAGCCATCTTTGTAGTTGCATTGTTGATGCTTCCATTAGTTTATTTACAACAGGTAACCACCAAGGACAGCAATTCCCTTTATACCACTGTGAGATCTGACTCACATGAAAACAAGCAACTGTCTGCAATTTATGAATATAACGAAGGACACGTAGCATAGACTCTAAATTCAACAGCTTCTGCCATTAAATCAAAACCAGTTAGCTTGGGCAGCATCAGAACAAAAAAAGCATATTCTAAAGACTAACTTGATTAACCATAGCAGACATTATTCACAGGTTATATCTTCACAGACCAGAGTTAAGGATAAACTTGGCACTTCTCTTCCAGTATGGGAGAAAAAAGAATCCCGAAATATTAAACAAAGAAAATATAGTATCTGAAGGTTTATACTCTCAGTGAAAAATCTGCATCCATCTGCAGCAGACGCATACAGTGTACATGTCCCCAATGAATAAGAATTTTTGAGTAACAACAAACTAGCAGCACATGTACCGATACATTTTTTTCTTTACAAAATAACATGACAAACACCTAGCTAGAATGATTAGCTTCACCACTCAAGCTCTCGCTATCTTCATTCTGTTGAATACCCACCCCTTTTAAAGCATTCATCCTTTTTAACTATCCTCATTTTATTAAAATAAAATCCACAATTAAGTTAAAAACAAGACATATACTTTGTACAAACACTATGTGCTGTATGAAATAGGCAAGCATTATTTTGCAACACTGAAACCTTTATTCATTTTTAGTCTTTTTTTTCTGTCCAGTCCATCTCTCTGCATCCAATGGATTTAAGAAGGCTGGAGCCAAGTCTGGACGGGATGTCAATCCGTTAGAAGATTATGCATATAATGTGACTAAAATGATACATATTTAATGGAATTCTATTAAGTTGTCAGACAGATGAAGGACTTAGAACTAAATCCATGTACTGTGAATGCTAAAGTGATGACATTTTCTACAATATGACTGATATACCACTGAAGTGATGCCAAAAGAATGTTAAACTAACAAGATGCAAAAGAAGTACAGCATAAACAATATGTCTGAAACATGGAATTCTAGCACTGTGTCGTCTGCCCCTTATTCTGAAAGGTGGTGCGACCTGGAGGGTCCCTTTTACTGTCACCCTTGAAGGTGATAAGTACTCTGACCCCAAGATTCTAACCATTCCTTTCTATCAGCATGTTGCCTTTCCTTCCTCTCGATATATCCCCTTCACACGCTAACATCCAGAAATCAAGTTCTACCTCTGACACATCTTATGCTTTTGCCTGCACTGACAGCAGTTCCCTGTATAGTCTTACTGTAAAGATATTGCAGATATAGATGATCTGCACCTCTACACATTCTAAAGGTCAGTGCTCTACTGTTCATATCTTTAAGCCCTACATTTGCAGTGACTTACACCACTAACTTGTAGAAAAATGGCTTCTATTATCTCCTCCACGCGCCAGTCCGACAGTCATTACCGATTTCCATCCTTTCTCTCTGATTCTTCCCATTTCTTTTCAAATATTAGAAAGTGTCATTGTCAACAAATAAATAGACATCTGAATAACTAAAAACTTCTGTGGACTGAATAGCACACACTCTGAGACATTCACATTACTTCCTTTGCTATACTCACATGAACCATTCAAATGCATAAAGCATACATGATGGCATGCTAACAGAAACCCTTTTTACAGATCTCACTAAAGCTTTAATTAATTAATTAATTTATGTTTTTTATTTGTCTTTGTTGACTGGAAAAATTCCAACTTGGTAAAATTCATTTTTATCAGAGGCCGGGTAGTACATTTAAGTTAAACATTACGCACATTTATATTTGCAGGGTAAAACATTGTACGTGAGCTGATTTACATGATTTTTAAATATTTCTTATATCAACATAGCATTTTAATACAAAAACGAGAGAGCATTGAACATATATTGGGTAATTATTGAATAGAAGAAAAAAGTACATTAATAGTTAATGTATTTATAGCATGATGGCTGCAGGGAAAAGATCAAATTGGGGTGTTTTGAGGCTAGTAATAATTTACAGACACATAAGCAGTGATGTAGCTTAGAAATTGCTGATGAGAGATATGAATGGAGAAGTTATGGAAATGAGCAGGAGGATAAATGGACAGAGGAGGAAATGTAATTAGTGGTGGGGTGTGAGAGAAAGAGGAAGAGTTTAGGAAATTAGTGTCATATGAGGAGGAACAAAAAGGTGCAAAAGAATGGGAAGCAAAGGGGCTGTAAGAGTTGGAGAGAAGTAATCTGAATCAAGCTAGCCAGGTGAGCAGAAAGAACAAAGTTATCTTTGGGACAGGTGCTATTTAAGCCAAGTTTTAAAATTATTTAAGTTTTCTTTTATCTGTTTTAACTGTGTGAGGATTTCATTTCCAGGGTTTTGGCACATGATGGGAGTACAGAGAGTTTTTTTTTCAGAGTGAAGTTCTCTAGTGGTTGAATAGTACATTAGAGTATTTTGTAATGCTGGGCATCTGTCTGGAGTATACAATAGGTTGTGCTCAGTGATTAGTTGTGAGTATGTCAACTGGTCTGGGAGTTCAAACCAGTTTAATTGTTTTAATGTAAGACAGTGGTGTGTTTTATAAGGTTGGTTGGTTGCAGATTTAGCTGTTTTGTAGTAGCAGGGGCTAGTTTGGTTTTATATGTAGTGCTGTATGTGAAAGAATAGGGGAAGCATCTAATAAAAAAGGAAGGGGGTATGTTGCTGCTAATTAACTCTTGCTTAATCTGTCAGGTAGTGTTTGGTCCTATAGAGGGAGATGAGTTTTTGATGAGTTTTCTTGAAGGAATGAAGTATGTGGTAATTCAATTTGAGGTTGTTATCTGTTATGACTCTGATTAGTTTAGTTTGGCTTATGATTTCTATTTTTGTTATTACTTGAGGTAATATGAAATGTGTCTTTCTAGCTAAGGTGTTGCTTTAGAGTAAATAGCATAAGCTTGTTTTTTGACATTAAGCAGCAAGTTAGAATTTTTTATCCATGTTTCAATGCCAGTAAAAGATTTTTCAGTGATTTCCTGTAATTTTATTATGGCTGGGGCAGAGCAGATAAGGGTTAAATTGCTGGTGTAGTGTATGGGGGTGGCAAGTGTTGTAGCAGTATGAAGTTTATTTCTGAAAATATTAAACAGAAGGGGATGAGTATTGACCCTTGGAGAACACCAGCAAAGACTGATTGAAATGCTGAAAGGTTTTGTTGCCATTTAGTTGCTGCTGATGATTGTATAAATAACTATGAAACCTGGAGACGGAGGAGTAAGTGAGACCTTGTGTTGCAAGTTTGGAGAGGAGCTAATGGTGGGACACTGTATCAAATGCTTTGGAAAGATCACTGAAAAGTGAAGAAACAAAGTTGCCCTCATTTCTGTATTGGTTAACTATGTTGGTGAAGTTGAAGAGGGCAGTAGTAGTAATGTGGTTAGGCCTGAAACCATGCTCGGGTATTGGAGAGGAGGTTGTGTTTGGTTATATGTTTCATAAGCTGAGCGTGAATACATTTTTTGAGGATTTTAGAGAGGGGTGAAAGGATAGCAATAGGTCTAGTTTGTTAACTCTGTTAAAGTGCCTCCTTTGTGAAGGGATATAATAATGCATTTTTTCCATAAGGATGGAAAATAGTTTTCAGTTATTGACCAGTTGATCAGAATGGAGACAAAGGAGGCTAGTGTTTCTGCACCTACATTGAGGAACTCAATGAGAAGATTTTCAGCAGCTGAGGTTGCTGCTTATAATTTTGCTAGCAATTTTTTTATAGTTGATGTTGTGACGGGCTGAAAACTAAAAGACAGTGTGTTACTTTCAAGAATAGAAGTTGGAGGGGTCAAGTGAGCTGATCACTGATTAGTGATAGAACTGACTAGATAAAATGACTGTTGAACTGAGTGGCAATGGACTGTTTGTTGTTTTTAACAGAAGGACAAAATGTAGTGGTATGGACAGAGTGTAATAGTTTATTTAGAGAGGACAAAAATGCTTAGGTCTGTTTTGGTGCTTTTCTTGAAAATTACTGTAGTATGATTTCTTGTCAGATTTAACAAGGATCTTGATACGGTTTCTGAAATATCTAAAATTTTGGTAAGCATGCTGTTTTATTCTTATACCATTCTTTCCATGTTTTACCTCTTTGCAGTATGAGCTGTTTGGTCCCTTTTGTCAGCCATGATGCTGTGTTAGTTTTTACCCTTCTTGGCATAACTGGTGGTAAATTATTTAGTATTTTGAAGTGAGCAATTGCTTTATCTAGAAACATTACTCCTAATACATTCTAGTTCTAGGAAAGGGCTGTAAGAAATGTGTCTTTGTAGAATTTGGTTAAATTGCATACTTGTTTGTAGATTATTTATTTGGGTGAACCACGTGTTGTCTTATTACATGTTAGGAGGTGGTCACTTACAGTATCTGTTAAGCAGCCAGAGGATTTTATATTATGGGGATTGTTTGCCAATATCCATTCCAGTGTGGACTGCCTGTTTGTGCATTTCTTGATTCTGGTGCTACAGCTTATTAGTTGGGTGAAGCCAAACAGGTGTGTGATGTCAGGCTAATATCCCACCACACTGCCAACAACAATGTGATGCCCCCCCCCACTCAAAACCTGATACAGTAGTTAAGGAGCCTCAATCCTCACCATGGACTCCAGTGTGGGAGCATCACAGAAAACACCAGAGCACAGAGCACACAAGAGTAAAATTCCACAATTTCCCTTAAGAGTATAACAGGAACATGCTATATTTTCCTTGGACTGGACTATATACCTCTGTTCACCACAAATGTAATCCCTTATCATACACTTCAGAGCAATGAGTTCCAGTTTAAGACCTCTGACTTACTCACACTCAAAATAAATTTAAATCTCACACAGACTCAAACACTTATGGGAAGCCTGACATAGATTTACAGCTGTGTCCCCTCCCAAATACAAATGGTAAATGCTACAACCAGAGTCAGACAGGTCTACATGTCCTTCAAAGGGTAATCAATTATTAAAAATTAAATATCAAAATAAATGATAGCTATGACCAGAAGCGACCAGGCATTCATTGTGACATGAAGGGTATCAAACAGGTATAAGCACTCTCTAATCTCTAAAGAACACATGATTGTCCAGCCACAATGTAAAGTAATAAAAACAAATTTAATAATAGGTAAAATGACTCCAAGAATGTAAATAAATAACTTTCAATAAATAGCAGAATTCAATCACCAGAAATATAAAATTAAACTGTAGGCTGGAAGTCCATCATCTTAGAAAAACTCTATAACTAGAGAATACTGTCCCTGATTTAATCTAAAACATAACAGCAAGGCAAAGGCAGGCTTACAGGTCTGGTGAGTCCTTTTTCCCAGTATCTTCTGCACAGCACTGTAACTGACTGCAACTGTCAACTAACTGCTCCTTACTAACAACCCAGCTTAACAGTCTCAACTATCTTATTTAAAAAAAATAACAGCTGTTTGAAAAAGTTCTTTTTCCTATCAATCAGCTGTTCAAATAATCATCTAGCAACCAGGAACATTCTAATGACATCACTCACTGTTCAGCTGATTCTTTACAAATAGTTTGTACCTCATAATCTCCTTCACAGACGTGCAATTAGAAATTAATCAAAACACTGACAGATTCTTCAAACACCTTACACAAAGAGGGAAACACCCAACATTTTAAAAACTTACACTTTTACAATTAGACCTGCTGGCATACAATACAAGTTAATCTGAGAATATACACAAGTTTCCTGCCAGACATGGTAACACAGATGACAGTGTTCCATTTGCTTTACAATGTGAACAGAATCCTTGGGTTTACTGCTGTTTATGGATTTCCAGTCTTTATTTAGGTCACCTAAGATGAAGGTTTCCTGGGGGATGTTGTCAGATATCCGGTGTAAGATATTTTCAGCTATGGTAATGTTGTTGCCTGGTAGGATGTATGCTGCTGAGATACATATAGATTTATTTTGGTTGATTTTGAGGTATACAATCACAAGTTCAGCATTATTACATTTTGGGATATTTAGATGGGCTGGAGTTATTTCTAAGTCATTTTTATAAATAAGAGCAATACCACCTGCTATTTTAAGTTTTCTGTCCATTCTGAGCATGTGTAAACCTGGGGGAATAATTTCATTGTCAGTTATTTCTTCTTTTACCCAGGTTTCAGTGGCAGTTAGAATGTTTGGGGAGTAAAAATATAGACATGCATGGATATTGTGAATTTTGTTGCAGAGGTTAATGTTGAAAAGAATGAGGTTAGATTAATTTACATGATGGCAAAATTGTATTGGGAGCACTGGAAAGTAATGGGTTGACGATGGTGGGTAGTTGATGCATGGGTCCTGGAGTATAGTGAATATCTCCACTAAGTTTCAGGATGAAGGTGGAGTGAGTAGAGGTATGGAGCCATTTGTATTTGTATCTGACTTTCAGTACTGCTGAAAAAGTGTTATTTTTTACTTTATTATATCTGTAAGAGAACAGATCTGAACATGTATATTGGTACAGAGAAGAAAAAATAGACATGGAGAGAAAAAGGTTTTATGATTTAATGCATGTGTTTTTATGATGGAGTTGGGATATGATGTGGGAATATTATGGTAGTTAGTGAAGTGAACTAGTGTTGTAAGTTTACAAAGCAGTAGCAACTGACTTACTGACAATGTGAGCTGAGATGGTGAGAGTTTAGATGGTGAGTAGAAGAAGGTAGAGATCTGGTAAGTTGATGGCTGTGTGGTATATTAATGAAAGGAGTGTTATGAGAAATTGAGAAAAAGAGGTGTGGTAAAGGGTGGGGAGATGTTTGCAAGGTGGTATATGCCAGCAATAATGCCTGACAAGGTGTGTGTTAATGTGTAATTAACACCCACCCAGGGGTGTTATGAGGCCCGATGCCACAGGCCTGTGTAACAGGGCTATTGTAAAAGATATTGCCATTAGATGAAGCAGTGTCAGAATTTATTTATTTGACATTTGTTGACCAGGAAAGTCCACTGGGTCAGAAACCCATTTTCAGTGGAGGCCCAGGGAGAAAAGCTCCACAAGCATTACAAAGTTGACAACTTTTAACATAAGTTTAACAACTGTTACAGATATAAGAGGCAAAACATAGTACAATTCATCACTTCATATTTACATTAGTATGCATTAGGAGTTATTACATATAGACAGAAACAAAGTTACACATGCAGAACAGTATGGACATTAAAACAGTGCCATCTGTAGTGTGAGTAAAGAAAACATGCATAGTAGATATACAAAAGGAATTGTAAGACCGGTTATTATAAGTTGCACCATCCTAATATTTAGTTAATGGGCTGAATTAAGGTGGTTTGTTTGTGTGGCAGGTGCAGGATGGATTATTTAGGTAATGTGATTTTAGAGTTATCTTAAAGGTTTTTGAGTGGTCAATTTGGGTTATTTCAAATGGTAAGTTGTTGCATAATTTGGCGATGCTATGAGAGTGCAGACATTGTCCAGCTCTTTTGTTGGGTTTTCTTACAGTTAACATGTATTTGCAGAAGGATCTTAGTGTTCTGGTAGGAGCATATGTCTGTAGGATTGAATTGAGTACTGGGCAGTCATTGGGTTTGACGATTAGTTTGTGGGTTAAGGTTTGGTGGGTATATTGGAGATAGTGGGAAAACTCTAGCCATTTCAGCTCAGTGATAACTTGGCAATAATGAGAATTGTGAGGTTTTCCGGAGGCAAATTTGGCTAGTTTATACTAGCAAGATTGTAGTTTATTACTAAGGGTTGAGTGAAGGTTAGTAAAAATAGCACTACCATATAGAAGTGAGAGGATGAGTAATGTACTGGCAAGTTTTGTTTTGATGTAGTTATCCAGGTAAAGATTGTGGTGATATAGTTTGCCTAATTTAAAGCGTGTTTTCTTTATTGCATTGAAGATATGTAGATCGTAAGTGAGTTTGTTGTCTATTGTTATGCCTAGCAGTTTGACTGTTTTTCACTATTTCAATTTCTGTACCATCCTTAGTAAGTCAGGTGATTTTGTAGAGAAAAGTAAAAGTTTAGTTTCTTGGGGGATTTAACATAAGTTGTCCACTAATAAGCCATGATTCGATAGAAGAAGTAAAGTCTTTAACAAAATACTTCTAAATAAACTAAATGAACTGGCTTCCATCACATCAAAAAAGATAAAATCTAACCCAGTACCTTGATTAACAAAATAAACCAATCAACTTATGCTCATCAAGGACAAAGCTTGGAAACAATGGTAACCAAGCATACCTCAAAGCAAATGGCAAAACTTCAGACTTTTCAGAAATTGTGTCAAATCCCATATTAAAGAAAGAAATTCTATACTCCACCTTAAAAACACCAACATAACCCAAATCTCTTCTGGGTATCACTAAAACCTCTTCTTCACATTCAGCTCTCTACAAATGTCTTGCATTTTTCTCCAATTTCCCTAAATTCCCACTTTTTCCTTTCCATCTGTCCCCACCTCCTCTTCCTACTCTCTCTCTTTCTTCATACTCTCCCTCCTTTTTCTTCCAGCTGTAAGACCAAGTTATATTACTTTAATGTTGGATAAATTGAATGCTATTGTATGTCAAAGATCTTTATATTAACATCATGATATCTCATTAGGCCATTACTCTATGGTATTTTTATTCTTAATTAGTGTTTCATTAGAACTCTGTTTATCAAACCATTATTATATCTTGTCTTGGTTTATTCTACTGTTTTCATTAGAATTCTGTGTATTAACATTACTATATGCATTTTTATATCTTATTGTTTGTAGCTATTCTCCTAAGACAGCCAGTACAATATAATACAATACAAAAACAATAACGTTTGCAAGCAGTTTTTCATCTAATTTACTGAGTCCTTCAGAAAGCACCTCAATTTCTCCCTTCTCACCACACAACTTTTTTTCTCCCATCACAACTTGTTGCCATGGTGAATGGTTATTTAAGCAGAGGAAGGCATTTTCTGTACAACCTTTTAGCTGAACTGCCACTATACACTATTTTTCTCTCAAGTCGTTTTACATTTTTTTCTAGTAATTGTAACAGCTGAAGCTGCTCACTTATGAAAACATATGCTAAAGTCTATATCTCATTTTCCAAATGATAGAAAGAACTATTACCTTGCTGGGAGTAGTTATGCAAGTATATATATTCGTCATTTCTGGTAAAATGAAATGTTAAACTTTCTGACCTGCATTATGTCCCTCCCCCCCACCCCCAAAAAAAAAAGACACTGTTAACAAAATATTCTTAAAACTAACTGGGCTTTCTTGCCAGTAGTTTTCTGAAAGAAAAGGTAACCTTATTCAAGCAAGCGTTGTGCTTTGCTAATGTATTTATGTCAAAAAGTACAGCACAGAGAGAGAGACTTTTATACAAATAAATATTAGATGTATGCATTTTTATGTGGATAAGAATAAAAAAAACAGTAAAGTGTTCTAATGATTTCACCATAGACCAGTGATTTTTATTCATTGCTGGATGGAAATATACTTCCAGGATATTGTTATACAATACATCAATAACCAGGATTGTTAGGATTATTAGCACATTTGTTTTATACCTTTACAGGTTTGCTGTGAACAAGCGTAACTCCTGATATTATAGGTATGACTGGAGACACACAAACGTATCCATAAAGTAGCAATGAGTTAAAATGCCTCCTCACTCCCCCACACTCATTAAGCATGTCACACTCTTTCACTCACATTAAATGTGTTATGAAATGTGTGACACTAACTGTGCCTGAAGCCTTGTGCTGCTTCACCACACGTGATCTGTGCGTGGTTAGATTTTGTTATGGAGTCTGTCATGAGGTGAGGTTTGTATCAGTCTTTGGGGAGGGTTGTGACATGCACTAATAGCCAGAACAGTAAGTTATTCATGCACTAGTTTTTAGAACCTCAGAGTGTGGTATGCAAAACATTTTCATTTCTTATAAGGTCATAACATTACTAAACATGCTTGGCCCAAAGCCATTCGTCAACTCTGTAATCAGAATGCATATACTGGAAACTACTGTGGCAATAAAGGAATCTTTTTTAGTAAAAAGAGAGTTGCTTTGAGACTGTACTCTAAACTTAATATATACTATACTTTCTCTGTGCCTTATCAAATAGGCATTATTATAATTTATTCTATGTCGCTGTTGAACAGTCACTAGGTGACAATATACCCACACACTTTTAGCACTTCTCATCTCAGCGACTTTCTTCACTTCTTGTTTTGATGACTCATTGTCACTCATAAACTGTTTCAGATATGCAAACCACAGGAAATGAAAAATAAAAGCAAAATTAGAATGATACCAATCTGTAAGCAAGAAGCTATAGGTAAATATATATTGTAGTATTTATTGTGCAGTTACTTGCCAGATGCTTGAATTCTGCCACTACTTACTTCTTGTATAATATTTTTTAGTATTTAAGCTATGGTGTACTTATCTGTCACAACTTGTTTCCTTATCACTATCAGCCTTATATAATCAGCAGCTATTTCTGCCAATGGCAGAGAAAATTATTTATAGTTTATAAATCTATAGCAAGTTACATGATCAGTATTCCTGGGCTATCTGAAAAAGGTCCATGTGTATCACAGTTAACAAATACAGAAAAATAAATAAATAAATGAAAGCATGAATGAATAAATAAAACCCTCTGTTTGGTGAAGACAATTTAAAACAATTCTCATTAACCATAAGGATGTTACACTGAAGAAAAGAGTAGCTTCTCCACATCTCTGCTATACATTTAATGTGCAGGAGGAACCTTTTACAGACTGTGGATATTTGGAATCAAGTCTTGTTCTAAATGAATATTCTTTACAACTGATATGTTTGCTAGTGTGTGTGTGTGTGTTTTATTTATATATGAATATGTGTGTGTGTGTGTGTGTGTGTGTGTGTGTGTGTGTGTGTGTGTGTGTGTGTGTGTGTGTGTGTGTGTGTGTGTGTGTGTTATTTATATATGAATTTGTGTGTGTGTGTGTGTGTGTGTGTGTGTGTGTGTGTGTGTGTGTGTGTGTGTGTGTGTGTGTGTGTGTGTGTGTGTGTGTGTGTGCGTGTGTGTGTGTGTGTGTGTGTATGGGTTCACTTCTAAATCTTGAAAGCTCAAAATCCCGAATCTCAAAATACTGAACTCAAAATCTCGAAAGCTCAAAATACTGAAAACTCATAATACGGAATCTCATAATATTGAAAAACATACACAACACCAACACTGACTATATTGCAGCAGAAATACATACAGAAACATATTATTCTTCTGCAATTATAAGCGGGGGGGCATGCCAGCCTGCAGCCCCCATGTGGGGGCTGCACCTCCCACACCCCCTGCTACTTAAATATATCAACTTCAAGATCGCACTTCACAGAAGAAAATTACAAACATACCATTACATGCTTCATGACTGCCTATTGTAACCTTAGTCATGTTCCCTTTTAATGTACTATATGACAACATAACTCATCTTAGTGTAGTGAAATGCAATCTCGGAGTTGATATATTTAAGTAGCAGGTGGTGCAGGGGGGCTTGCCCCCTGCTTATAGTTGTAGAAGAGTAACATGTTTCTGTATGTATTTCTGTTGCAATATCATCAGTGTTGGTATCCTGTATGTTTTTCGATATTATGAGATTCAGTATTATGAGTTTTCAGTATTTTGAGCTTTCGAGATTTTGAGTTCAGTATTATGAGATTCAGGATTTTGAGCTTTTGAGATTTAGAAGTCAACCCGTATATATATATATATATATATATATATATATATATATATATATATATATATATATATATATATATATATATATATATATATAGATATAGATATAGATATAGATATAGATATATAGATATATATGCAAGTGCATGTGCACTCGTACCATCAGCAAGCAACACAGTTCCCTGCTGCCGCTTGCTCATCTTGGCAACTGCCCTAACTCCCACTAATTAACCAGATCCCTATGAAGTAATCAAAGGCCAATTATCCCTCCCAGATCCCTGACTCTAACCCTAAAAACTCCCACCCAGTCCTTAATCCTAAACTATCGACTGGTCCCTAAACCCCCTCCTTCCCTAACCCTAATATTTCTACTGGTCCCTAAACCTAAAATCCCCTCCCCTCTTTAGCCATAACCTTCTAATGCCTCCTGATCACTCCCTAAACCTAAATTCCCCTCCCCTCCCTATCCCTAACATTTTGATACCTTCTGATCACCCCCTAAACCTAAAGTCCCCCTCTCTTCATAACCTTAACCTTTTGATGCTCAATGATCACTCCATTAACCTAAAATCCTCTTCACCTGCCTAAACCTAAATTACCCCTTGCCCCTTTCTGTTTCCCTTCCCCATCCACCTGGTCTATGACAAGCACTTGCTTGCATCTGATTGGTACGGCAACTGTGTCACTGCAGTCACATTCAAGTTCAAGCACCTTTTGAGGCAGCTGGGCAGATTGGGTTATAGCTGTTTGAAAACCTGGCTGTAAGTCAGTGGAATTTAAGCAGCTGAGACTCATGTGGCTATAAAACATCCTGAATATATATAATTGTTTCCATACACTAATATCACAAACTTATATAGTTATTCTAAAGCCAGTATGCACTGTCATTGCTTCTGATTAGATTCTAAATCAGTCATTTGTTCATTTATTTAAGTATTTGAATGCTTATTAGTTAAACATCTTGCAGTTTAAACAAAGATGTGTACATCTCAAAATATACTAAAATAAAGTCACACAAAATGCAAATCCCAGTCATAATAAAATGTAGTATTAAAAAAGGTGTCAAAATTCAAAATTGCACATCTATTTGGATTCAAATATATCTTTCTAAAAGGGTGATACTTTAACATAATCTAAAGCAGGCCTCTGATTCACCAGCTTGAATCAGTGAAGGTAGCTGAATCCAAAGGATCACTACCAAATAAGCAAAGGACAAACATTCAGAGCATTCAAAACAGGTCACTGGAATAAAATAGAAGCCCTTTCTCTGACAACCTTAGGGACTTGTTAGGTACATAGGACATCAGCAGGAGCAAGGTTGTGTGAAGTTCTATATAATAAGCGCTTAAATAAAGAAGGCAGTGTGAAACCAACAGAAGAGGAGTAATATGGCAGCTGTGAGTGCTGCCTATTAACAACATTGCTGTATAATTTTGTGGTCTTAGCTGTCCCACCAAATCACTATCCTAGAACCCTTGTGAGAGTATTAAAGTGCATGGATCACTGTAACAAACACCTTAGATGGAAGAAAGTTCCAGGTTCATGCAATATTTTTCAAATGGAAATCTATCGTCAACAGATGGACCTTTAATGTCACTACATCAGCAAGAATGACATCCAGATGATGCTTCCAAGACAGCTGCACATTGAATAACAGATTAATTTCAGCTCTCCTAGTATGAAAACAGAAACTCAGAAGAGAGAGACAGTAAACTCATATTTCTGGGTAAATTTCAGTAACTGGCTAGTAAGTGCACAGCCTGAATGCTAGCAAAACAGAAATTCAGAAAACCTCAAGAAAATCAATCCTAAAAGCTAAGGAAAAAACACTATCTGGGAAGAATTCTGCAGCTGTTCAGCAAAATCCAGTGCAAGTTCCAGCTTTGGTGCAAGACATGACTTTCAGTAACCTAGAGGAAAACATATGGAAAATGTACTCAGAGCTGATTAATATAAAGCAAACACTGATGGAGTATATAAACTCAAATAACAAAAAGCTGGAAAAAATGGAAGAAGCTTTAAACAGATATTCAGATGAGGTGATAAAACTGCAAAAATCAGAAGTCAAAATGAAGAAAAGACTGGCTTAATATGAGTCTGCTCAAAAAGAGATGTTTCAAAAAATAAAACCTGAGCTTTTCTGCTGTACCAGTGAAGCTGAAAGGAACAGGCTGTATTAATTTTATGAAAGCACAAATAAACAGCTAGACTGGTATTCCACATCAGGAGTTGTTAATTGCAAAAGCACATTGTGTATCTGTTCCAAACCTCACCATGAGAAAGCAACCTAGACATTTAATAGTAAAGATGCAATCCTACAAGCAGAAAGAGTTCATTCTAACAAAACTGTTACAGAAGGACAAAGTACTAAAAGTGGGAGACAGTGCTTGTGGAAAATAACTCACTGTACACCAGGCAGAAGAGAAGTAAATTTATTGCACTAATCAGGGAATGTTGAGAAGCAGGCATGAGATTAAAGCTACTGTACCCAGCTATCTTCAGGAGGACAAAATTATTTTTTGATGCAGAATATGTTAAGGAGGAAATACAAACATTTGTTCAACAAAAAAGTGAGCTGTGAAACAGAAGGAGAGTCTGCTTCTTGTTCTTATGGTAATAAAGACCACAGATAAACTGTGGCAATGAAACTTTTACCAATGTTTCAATGGAAAATGCTTGAGAGACAGAAACAAAGCATAAGAGTTGACTAGAAGAACCGAGAATATGTCAGAAATGAAGCAGAGACTGTATTTGGGAAATGGAGATAAACAGGAATAAAACCAGCAACTCAGAAATTGACAAATAAATGTGGGATAACAAAGTATTAATTATATTTGTGAAACAAAACGGAACAAGAAAACCTGGAAATATTGGACTCTTTTGACTTTGTTAAACTTGTAAGGGATTCTAAAGCATATACCCTACTTTATGTCAATGTTTGGAAGAACACTTAGGAGAAGGGAGAGAGTTAACTATAAGTAAAGCAAAATTTTGTTCTTAACAGTAGTATTTTTATAATGCATTATGTAATCCGCATGATATAAAGTAAAGTTTTCTCAATTATTTTTCAGGTGTAATGGAGTTACAAAAGTTAACAGATGCCCCTGTTTTTTTTTACTCTCTCTCTCTCTCTCTCTCTCTTTCTCCTTGTTCAGTTTTAAGAAATGTAGGCAGATTTATGGTTTTATGGTTTAGAATGTCCCTGCAACTTGTTTTATATTAGGGAAATCCAAAAGGCTTTTACAACCAGGTTCCAAGAGCACATTAGAGATATTACAAGAACTCATTTGAAAAGCCCTTTGGTTGCACATTTTAAGTATTTTCATCAAAGTAATGCTGCCCTACATAGTGTTTGTATTCTGGAGCAGGTAGAATTAGAAAATGGGTGAATTAATTTCTCTTAAAGAAAAACTACTATATAACATGCTTTGTATATTTTAATGCGTAATACTTTGGCTCTAGGAGGGTTAAATAATAATTGTAATTGGAAGTATTTGATTAATTAATGTGTTAATTCTGTGTTCATTTTTTATATGTATGACTATTTAATGATGGGTTTTGGTATTGATTTTTACTCCTTAAAGGCTTTTGGCTGAGGTGCTAGAGGTGATTAAATAAGTGATTCTACTGTTTCAATAACTGGATTAAGGCCATTGGTTTGATCTAGTAAAACTTTTAAGAGAAAGCAAATAAATAAAAAGAACATTGAATATAATAAAGATTTCTTCTGCCAAATAAATGAATGCTTGTAGAAGCAATTGTGTATATGGTTCTCATGTCTCCATGGAGACAATCTGATAAAGGGCACTAAAACACAATACTTCTTCATTTTTAAATGACTTTTTATTAATTTTACATTTTCCTTGATCTTACAGAATGTCTTTCACTCAATGGCTGAAAGATAATGTTTTCTGAAAACATTGATGTGTTTTCCCCATCTTGGAGAAGTATAAAGATAAGACAAAACCAGACAGCACTTAGCATGGATAACCTTCATTTCAGGTTGTCTGTCAGTATGGGACAATGGTTTCTATTAGGAGGGTAAAACTTCAATATTTGAAGGCATACACAGTTTTGTGTGTTAGTATTAAGTTAATGGGTTTTAGGAGTGTATTGGGGGTGTGGTTGTTATTTTTTTAAGAGCTTTCAAAAAAAAAAAGTTTTGTAAGATATGTCATAGGCTCAAATGGATATGACAAGAAACAACTGTATAAAAGATCAACCTGAAAACAGTATATGCATGTAACAAAAAGCTGGAACTAGACACTTAAAAAGCTGTTATACATAAAAGGTGGAACTAATAACTTTTTAACACAATGATATCTTCTATATTATCTTTAAATGTGAATGGTCTCACAAATATATACAAAAAAAGAGCAGTGAACTATATTAAAAATGTAAAGTGCAAATAGTTATACTACAGGAGACACATTTGGAAAGAATTGAATGTGTGAATTTGATAAAGAAAGGTTTTCAGGATGGTCATTCAGCAGAATACCTGGGACAATGAAGAAGAGGAGTACTTATATTAATTGCAAAAGGAGCTCCAATAGCAATAGAAGGGATAAAAAAAGATAATAATGATAGATTTTTATTACTAAGAGGCTACAGGCAAAGGAGGAGGATTTCACTAACGTATTTATATTCCACCTAAAACTGCTATAATGGAGCTTAAGACATTTCTGGGAGAAGTAATCAGCTTTCAGCAGGGAATATTACTTATAAATGTGGACTGGAATTTGATTTGCAGCAATGAAGATGTGCCATGGGGGTGCCAGAAGGGAAAATATAATAAAGGAGTGTAGATTATTGAAGAAATTTATGAAAATATTTGGTAAGGAAGATGTGAATTCAGTAGTAGGAATTCTGAGTGAATTTGCATATTATTCCCCAAGATACAAAAACTAGGCTAGATTAGACAGAACTTACATTTCACAGGAATGTGTGCACTTAATTGAAAGTTTTAATATGCATCCAATAACTTTTTCAAATCATGCACAATTAACAAATAAAATAAAAGTGTGAGGTAATTAAATAAAAACGAGACACGGGCACTTTCCCACCTATCTGTTGAAAAGAGAGGAATTTAAGGAATGGGTAGTGAAAATTATTCAGGAGTTATTAAAGAAGATAGAAATTTCTTCTGAAAATATAGCTAGGAAGTGAGATAAAATTAAATTGAAGTTTAAAAATAGGGTGAAAATAAAAGAAAGAGAGATATGGTTAAGAAGTAACAAGAATTATTTAGAGGGACTGACAAATGTTAAAGTATTGCAGAATGGGAGAATCTCACAGAGCAAGAAGAGGGACAATTGCAGAATGCTAAACAGAAAATAAGGGATTACCTCAATAACATGCATGAGTTTAGAAAGATTCCTGTTAAGCAACGTTTTTTTGAAAATAACTCTAGAGCACAAAACTTTTAGCACAATTACTCAGGCAACAGAAAATAGAAAAGGTTGTTGCCAAGCTTAGGGAGCCTATAACAAGAAGATAACAATAGATCCTGTATAGAGAGGGGCTCACACCATGGAAAGGGTTGCCATTCCAGTGGCATCACGTGAGCTCTTACTCTTGAAAATCTGGGGGAGAGGGTGTAAGTCTTGCACCAGGCCATACCCATATCTGCAGCAGGTCTCCAAGGTGAACAGCCTCTGGCATGTTAGAACATGTAGGTAAAGGAAGTTGGCAAGTCAACTTTGGGGTAAGGATTAGCTCTAAGGGCTGGGTCTGTCTGGCTCAGTTGTGAAATTGGTCTGTGGTCACCACAGCTGGATGAGGCTTTGCCCCCTTGCTGCAGCCCTCTCCTGGGTGACAGGGGGAAGGTGGTGGTGACTCTGGAAACATGCTGGGCCCTTCCTGTAGATCACCCTGGCTGTGGCGGATGCCAGTCCAGACTGGCATCCCATGTCATCTAGCAGCTAGCAGATGTCTTAGAACTGGTGCAGACCAGGGAAATCTGCCTGTTTAATTAAAACAAAGCATCATGAAGGCCCGAGATGGGTGTTGATGTGATGTGATTTTTGCCCAGTGCTCTGAATGTCAAAGTGAAGAAATTCAATGAAGCTCAGGTAAATGACAGGACTAACTATCACTCTCTTATGGTAGCCAAATTACTTGTCATCTAATTAGTTATGTGCATGAATGGATGAATGAGCTTCCGACTGTCCCTATCAACTATCTAGCAAAACCACAGCCAAGGGAGCAGGCTTGGCAGAATCAGTGGGAAAAGAAGACCCTGTTGAGCTTGACTCTAGTCTGGCACTGTGAAGAGACATGAGAGGTGTAGAATAAGAGGGAGGCTTTGGCCACCTGTGAAATACGACTACTCTTATCATTTCTTTCACTTACCCAGTGAGGTGGGGGGGGCATGCCCCACTGGGGCTTTTGCTTCTGGCTCCAAGCACCCAGACATTTGGGGCAACCTGCTTCAAGGACAGTGTCAGGTGAAAAATTTGACTGGGGTGGTACACCTGTCAAAGAGTAACGCAGGTGTCTTAAGGCGAGCTCAGGGAGGACAGAAACCTCCCATGGAGCAGACGGGCAAAAGCTCACTTGATCTTGATTTTCAGTATATATACAGACCGTGAATGTAGGGCCTCACGATCCTTCTGGCTTTTTAGGTTTTAAGCAGGAGGTATCAGAAAAGTTACCACAGGGATAACTGGCTTGTGGTGGCCAAGCATTCACAGAGACTTTGCTTTTTGATCCTTCGATGTTGGCTCTTCCTATCATTGTGAAGCAGAATTCACCAAGCGTTGGATTGTTCACTCACTAATAGGGAACATGAGCTGGGGTTAGACCAACGTGAGACAGGTTAGGTTTACCCTACTGATGATATGTTGTTGCGATAGTAATCCTGCTCAGTACTACAGATATTTTGAAATGTTATGAAAGCCTGTATAAAGCAGAGAAATATGAAAATCAAGAAAAGGTACAAATGGAAATGTTTATGGAAGAATTAAATATGCCAAGGTTAGAGGCAGATGAGGCTCAATTACTAACAGGACAGGAGAAGATGAGATAAAAATGATGATGCATTACCAAGCCACAGGAAAGTCCCCAGGAATAGATGGTATTCCTATGGAAATTTGTAAGCTAGGAGGGAAAAAATGATAAAAATCTGGAAGGCTTTGTTTAACAGTATTTTAAGAGGAGGAGAAGCACCAACATCCTGGAAGAAAGCGGTGGCAGCTGTAATATCTTAAAGGGGTAAAGATCCATCATGTCCAAGTTCATATAGGCCCATCTCAATCCTAAACCATAGTTATTTCTATAATTTCTAAAAAAAATAGCTACGGTGATGACAATGTTGACAGATATGGATCAGTGTTGTTTTGTGGTGGGGATGCAAACATTTGATGACATTAACAAAGCAGAATGTAAGAAAACACTACTGTTGTTGTTGGCTCTTGATGCAGAGAAAACATTTGACAGAGTGAGCTGGGAGTTTATGAGCAGGGCAATGGAAGCCATTTGCATTCCGTGCTAAAATTATAATTTGATTAGGAAGATGCATGAGGGTTCAGAGGCATAAATTAAAGTGGGTAAGCTCCTCTCTAATAATTTCTGTTTGAGCAGAGGAACCAGGCAGGGATTTCCTCTTTCCCTTTTGTTATTTGCGTTATATTTATAACCATTAGCAAAGAAAATAAGGGATTCAGAAATTCAAGGATATAATTGGTATAGTAGTAAAAAAAAACTAGGTCTATTTGCAGATGATAATATTTTATACCTGATAAAAGCAAAAAAAGGACATTTCAGTGATGTGGAACAATTTGAGACAGTTTCAGATATCTTTGGAATACAAAATTAATGAAGCTAAAATAAAGGCAAGAGCTGTAAATTATGCACTCACACACGAATTGGTTCAGCAATATCCATATTTATGGGAACACAATAAAATTAAGTACTTAGGAGTATGGATTAAAAAGGACTCTGGTGTGGCAGCTGAGGATATGTGGGAAGAGATTAAACAAAAGATAATAAAAAAACTGAGAAATTGGATGCTCTGTTATATGGATAGCAAGATACAAGCAGTTAAATGTTTTTGGCCCTTTAGTTTTATGCATGTGTCAGGCATATTTTTATCAACCAGAAGAGAAGTTGTGGATAGCAATTAATAAAGAGCTAAAGGAGTTTATCTGGGAGGGGAAGATGGCATGCGTCAAGTGGGATAAGCTGATTCTTCCAACAGAACAAGACAGCTTGGGATTACTCAGTTTGAATGGGTAATTTCAGAGCTACACAATTAAATGTCCTATACATAGTACAGGCAGAAATCTATAATTCAAATGGATAAATGTTGATGATGAAATGGGGGGGGGTGGGGCTCAAGAAACAAGGAGAGACTGGGATTTTGGATGCAGATCTTAAGGAGAATAACAATAACCATACAGAATAATTATATTCATAAAGCAGCAGAAAGTATTCTAAGAACTAAGCTAACACAGGAATGGAGAAAGGAGTTTCTGCAAATAGGGATACCTGCAATTAGGGATACAAACAATAGGCAAGAGAGGGATGGAATTTATTGGAGAAAACTGGGAAAGAACCAAGGTATTATAAGCAAATAATCAGAGAGGGAAAGGTAATAAAATGGGAAGAGGCCAAGAACTTATTTGGACTGCAGGCTAGAGATTGTCATCCCTATCAAGGACTGATAACACAGTATAGGCAAAGAAAAAGAAACAGGAGGACCCTAAGCAAAAGACCAGCACTGGTAGAATTTTTAGTATAATCTAGAACATAAGCTGCTGTTAAAAAAGAATAATTAGTAGAACATACAAAATATTGCATGATAACTATAAGAATCAATCAAGAGTTTAGAAAGGATTGAGAAGAGAGAGATTGGCTAAGCAATTCACAAAGAAACTATGGGGGGGATATATGCATGTCTGCCAAATATGCAACAAAGTCTAGAAGATTTAGGATCTTTGCTTGGAAATGTTTACATAGGTGTTTTTATACCCCAAGTAGACCCCACAAAGATTTTTTCCTCAGGTAGGTAGCGAATGTTGGAGGTGTGATGGGAAAGAAAGAGGTAATTCGAAACATATTTTCTGGGAGCCAAATGAGATGGCAGGCTTTAAAGCTTCCCTGCAGACTATTCTGTCAGAGATACCAGGTGAGCAAATTGGTGTAACTAAAGAAATGTTTTTTGAGCTATGATACAGATTCGGAATTGCTTAAAATAGTAAGGCCTTGCTGAGTCTAATTATGGTGGCTGCCAAAAAAGCAATTACTGAAAAATGAAAATCAAAGTCTAAACCAACTGTAATACAAGTAGTGAATAGATTAACAGAGATAAAACAACTGGACATGGGATATTTAGAAAAGGGTAGGAGCAAATTACATAGAAAAATGGAAATTGTGGGAACAATACATGCAAAGGAGGACTGAGGTTTAAAAGAAGGCAGGATTTCATGAGCTATATAATATTTGACTGACAATGAGATTATAAGTGATGGATAATGTTTGTAACTAAAATTAAGTCAATATGGTTTGTTTTCATTTATATAAATGTATAATTGCCTATGCCATAAGTGATAATTTAAGAAAGATGTTTCTTGCCTATGTCATAAGTGATAATTTAAGAAAAATGTTTCTTGTTAAAAAAAGAATGACATCCAGATCACAGACCTGAGACAGAAATTCCAATTGATCCCCTTTGTAAATGATAAGAAGGGGAAAAAAAGGAAGATGGTAATAGATGCATAGATTGATAGATTGCAATAGATGCCATGTGGTACCTTGTGCCCTGGGTGGTTTTCAAGCCAGTGGACCCTCTACACCCACATATTTTTAGGGTTGGGAGTGGGACCATGCATAACTCCACATGCTCATTTAGTGTCTCTTTTTTCCAATTTAAGACCATTTGAACTGCTGTCATCATAATCCACCAATGTTCATGCCCATCAAATACAAACTCTTGACTGCATACACCTCAAATGTCCAATTTAGGTAAATGTGTCCACAGTAAAGTGCTGCAACCTGCCTTACAGAAATGCACACTAGCCCTGCAAAGTCAGACTAATGAATGTTTAACTTAATTCTTACAGCCTTGTAAGCTATTCTCACCCATAGTCAGCGCCCATACTTAGGAATCTAAATTAAGAGATATGTTTGTCAGTAGAGGTTACCCAGAACATTTTTAAACTACATATTTTATGATGTTGTGAGAAAAAGGCAAATAGGTAATTTTCTTCCCCTTTTAGGCACTGGGGATAAGGTTATGGCAATTCAAAAACTTAATAGGACAGGTTTTCTGAATATGGACAGTGATTTACAAAAGGCCCTTGTGTTTACTTATAGCCTGCATTTTGATGGCATTCGAGATATTATTGAAAAGAACTGGAGTATTTTTGGGGTTGAGCCTGAGCACCTTAGTAAGGTAGGTGATAGGTCCATTATAGTTTACAAGAAGGATGTTATTTTTTTAAGCCTTGGTAGAAAGCTCATTATTGGTTAACTCTAAAGGTGCTATGGTCAAATGTGGACATTGTTCCCAATGTAAACAGATTTTGGAAACAACTGAATATAAGAAATTTGGGGTTCATTAGGTTCACAAAAAGATTTTACTGTTTCAGTAAGGAGATTGTCTAAGTTGCTAAATGCCAATGTTATAATAGTTTCTACACTAGCAAAACAATAAGGGCCTTTAAAGAAAGGATTTATCAACATGTCTATGATATTGCATGACAGGTGGAAACTAATGCCCTAGCTAAACACATTAATAGCAACCCCTTACATTACTTTAAGTTTGTGGTTATTGACCAGGTTGATCTAAGACCTAGGGGTGGGCCTACTGATTTATATCTTGAAATTAAGGACTTGAGATGGCAGCTGAGAACGAACGCCAAGAGCCTCCCAAGCCTTAATGAAATTACCTCTATTAGTTGTGTGCTGAAGTTAAAATCACACCTTTGTCTTTGAGTTTTATATTATAAGGAAAATGTTAATGAAATACGTTGGGTTTTGAAGAATTATTTATCTCCATTTTTTGCATTTTAAACATTTTTTAACTTGCATTAATTTGTTTTTGTTTATTTACTGAGTTGAATTTATGAAGGGTTGTGATGGTTGTGCTGTCTTCTTTAAGGTGGCTGACTTGAACTTATTAGTCAATTAATTAAGAATAATGTAATTTTATATTGCAGATGTTTTACATACATATATTTTTTTTACTATTTAAATGTGGCTGATTTTGCTGTAAGGTATTCTGAAGAAGTCCACTATTACATGGAACGAAAGCGCTAAACTTTAATAAATTTGAGCTTGACCAAGTGGTTCTCCTTTTTCTTTGTTTTTCTTTAACAGATTATAGTTTTAATCTTCTGCGCTAATTGTTACACCTTTTTGTTTTATTGTTCTAACCTCTGAGATCATCATTTTACATATCTGTCCCATTGTGTTTCAGCTCAGCTTGGATTTGTGAGTTATGATTTGATTAGAGTCACAGTATCACAAGAGCAGTTATGGCCAAGTGGTTTTTGATTGCCTGGGCATCAACATACTGAACGATGTCCTTCCTAAAGCAAGGTCTCTCAGAGTTTCTATTTACTCTTTTATAAACTGTGTCAATCCATAAACATCCTTTTCAGACACATCCTCATGTCAAATACAAAGTTAAGATCAGAATAAAAAGAGTAACAACTACACAAAAATAACATTAATTACATTTTGTAATCCACCCATAATCCTGAAATTATATTACATTAGCTACATAAAAAAATGAGGTGCTGATTAAATAATCTCTAAATATATGAATCAAATCTGCAATTAACAAGTAAGAGCAATGATTTAAGTCATTATGGGCCTGTGCAACAAATGATAGAATGGTGGATTCAAAGAGAGGCACACAGCAATGGCACGAGTAATTCAGGACCCAAACAAAAAAAGTAGAAATGTCAAGTCATGGTGGAAAGTATTGCAGGCATTCATAACAAAAGGTGCTTTTTTAAGCAGTGATATGAAATGTGAGGGGTCAGAGAGCAGACTTAGATGTGAATTGGTCATATTTTCAAAAGTTTGGGCTCAAGAATGAAGAAAGCCCCATTGGCAGTTTCCATTTTGTGATGTGGGTCTAGACTGGAAAGACCATAACACCTAAAGAAATATGAAGATTTAACTGAATAGACTAGAATGTACAGTAGAAAGAGCAGGGAAAACTTAGAAATAAACAAATAAGTGTAGTAGATATTGTTAACCATGCTGCTCTTAAGAGTGCTTCACAGCAGTGCTACTGGGATAGCTAGATGTACAGAAATGACAATTAAGACCTTGGAATTAAACATAACTGCAGTGCAGACAAGAAGCTTGGCATATTCAGTTTGAGGGAGAAACATGCCCTTAAGTAACATGAAGCTTTCAATAAGGGTCATAAGGCTGAAGATGGAACAAGATGCCTTAAACTCTGCATAATTCTTAACTGTACAAGTGATTAATCAATACTTTTAATGATAATCTGAGATCTAATAAGAGACTTAGATACTTAATGGATGATGCAGGTTTAGTCCAAATCATGCTTCAAGTTGAGGGAACAGGCCTGATTTGTGAGTAAGACCAACCCTAGAATGGGCACAAAAAGCATGTTTTTTGTTTTGAAGAAATTTTTAACCAGAATTTTTTTTCTCTTTTTGAGAAAGCTCTGCGTGGATGGTAATGAAGCCATTGTAAAGCTGGAAAAATATTGGAGGGATCTTTGCTGTCCCTAAGAATTACAAGTTCTTCGGCATAAAGTAGAAAAAATAGCTTGGGATGCTCAGTGGTTAATGAACTCAGGAAAAGTCATACTATAAAACCTTAATACAGAGTCTTGAGGAATATCAGTGAGAAATGGGGTTAATTAGGAGAGATTACTACTATTAAGCACTTGAAAATAATTGAGGAACCATTTGGTAAAATTTTGTGAAAATTTGTGTTTTAGCAGGAGATGGAATGAAAAGCTTTTATCACAGCAAAAGACAGAGAACCACGAAGGCATTCAAGGTTCATATCTGTGTAAACAGTGCTAGGAAATGAAAATAGTACTGCGGCCTTTGAATAAGATCTGCTGTTCATCGCATACAGTAACATCTTTACTTAGGTGACCATCACCTGAGTGCAAACAGTCGCTTTAAGAGTTTTCATGTCTTTTATCTGTCAGAGAAAATCAGAACTAATGGCAAAAATCTGGACATACAAAAATGACAGGCAGGCTCCGTGCAAATTTCACCTCATAAGGGAATCAAGCATGAGACTCAAGAAGTGGGAGATATAACACTGTGCTACCTGGGATGTCATTTTTAAATTTGCTATAGTATGTTACTGTGGTGGGCACGGCCTGTCTATAACGTGTGTGTGTGTGTGTGTGTGTGTGTGTGTGTGTGTGTGTGTGTGTGTGTGTGTGTGTGTGCACGCGAGCATGCTTGCCGCGTATGCCTAAGCATGTATATCGTTTTATGTACAGTACTGATATGCAATTTTTTTCTAAATTATTCTGACTTATCTCAGCATGTGATCATCTCAGATGAGGAGAAAGACTTGTAATGCAGACCATACAACACATGGTATTAGTTGCCTCTGAGAGAACCTTAAGCTTTTATCTAGATTATCATGTGGAAGTATTCCATACTTTATCCTACATTATCCTCCATATTTGGAACTACATTTTGCTGCCCATTTCCACCAAATGACATGTAGATTCAAGCCTTGGCTTATAGTAGATGTTTTAACTATGGTATACAAAGGCTGGGACATGTCATAGGTAGCTGCAATGGCAAATATCCAGTGGCACTGGAAAAATGTATGGCACTGGAAACATGTAACCATGTTACTAGGAGGGGCTTTCAGGATTCTATTAAGAAATATATAACCTAGCCAAAAGGGCAGGCATAACAGAGCATCCAGGAAATGTGGTCTTCTTCAAAATATTAGTTTAGTCTGCAACACAAACATGGGACAAACGAAGGAGAAAAAAATAAAGGCAAAGGAAATATATATAGATGAATAAAATTGAACATATTACTACAGAAATGTCAATCTATGTGCTATGGTCATTTTATTGGTTTGGCTGTTTAGTGAATCTTAGGCCATGAGTCAGAGACAGGCCCAGCTGTTAGTGGTAAGGCTGTGGCAAAAAGGGCATTTTAGCTCAATTCTAGAAACCAGTGATTCAGAGACACATTAGCTGCAGTGAAGAATTACCTCATTATCATCTAATCTGCATGTCTCTGAATCACTTTTCTGCTGTCCTTGTGGTAATCACATCTGATAGCCGATGCATCATGTTAGCACAGGCACACCCCCTTCATTCATTCCCACACACACAGACACACTACCATATCTCTGACCTGTCCCTGATTTTTATAGAACATCCCAGTTTGTCACTGTCCCTCGTAAATCATAGATAATTGCTGTTAGTCAGTAATGCCAGACAGTAAAGTTTCATTCTGTTTTTTTTTTGTTTGTTTTTGTTTTTTGTTCAGCAAATGCTTCTTGAGTACAGTAATATGTAAAAATGAATACGTAAAAAGACTCACTTGTGTCATCTAATGTTCCTCCCCAACTTTGGCACCCAAGTGTCACAGACCATTACTGTCAGTCAGTAATGCGAGACATTAGTGTTTCATTCTTCTTTGGGTCCATATTGCTGCAACACCTGGTTTCTGTTAACTTTTACAGATCATCCCTGGTGTGTAGCCCAGGGGAAGTTTGAGAGGTATGGATGCACAGACACACAGACAGACAGACACATTCACACACGCACACATTGTCTCAGACAAACACACTTTCCATACATCACACACACCTTCACACAATTGCACTCATGCACAAGCTTGTCCATTTACCCATACAAACAAACATAACCTACCTATCCCCTGACTAACTCCCCCTACTGTGACCACCCAGATACACAAACACACATAAATATGCACACATACTCACCTGACACTACTCATATTTTATTACATACATTTCCACATGCAGCCACACATATGAACACGAGCATGCCCTCCTCACTCTACCTATCCACTAATGTCCCCTACAAGTGCCTCTAATGCAATCCCTCCCACTGAAAGTAATGGATGAACACAATCTTTTGTGCAGGTTAATTACTATGGCTGGTAGTAAGGCTTTACACAGCAGAGGGGTTCTATCAATTACACGGCTGCGTAATGTACTTACCACAGGCATTTCTAGGGAAGACCACATGAATAATTAGCATATGCTGGGTCTCTGGAATGCCTCATTATACTTGTGGTAGGCCAGAGAGACAGCCTACTGTGGTACTGCACCTCCTAAAGGTAAACACTACAGTAAGGCTGTCTAAGAATTGGAAATGTTTACCACCAGCAGTAAAAAGAGCTTACCACTGGTAGCAATCTTTCCTAATCCCAGCCTTAGTGATGTATCTAGTAAGAATGATGTAGAAACATATGTAAATAGTTATGATTTTTTTTATTATGTTAGTGCATTTGTTCCTGTATGTGAAATTTCAATAAGGTATTAAAAAAAAGAAAATTACACAGTACTGTTGCTCATGGTTGAACAGAAACTAATGGTGTTAATAGTTAGCTAGTACCTTAATTTATGTTGATAAAAAGCTTTGTATACTTGACCAAGCTGTAAACATACAAAGATACACAGGAAGAATATGGTGAATACAATAGGTTGACATGCCTGTTTATATGTAAATAAAAGAAGACGTCAAGACAGCATAATATACAAGCAAGCAGAACAGAAGACACCATGGTTCATACTGGACATTGAAAATAGGAGAATCCGCAGAGGGGGTGCATACAAAACTCATTCTTATGGCAAGAAATGATAAATTGTAACCTCAAGATAGCAAAGAACAGAAGGATATTGTTGATGTGAGGCTTTAATATGCAAATATAAACTGTAGCATCTTGGTAACAGTAGCACTTGAGAACAAAAGTATTCCTGATACATTGCAATGAAAGATCCTAAAACAGCAAGTAATGCAGTCTACTCAAGGAAAGGAACTCTCGAAGCAGTGTTCTCAAATAAGCAGAAACAGAGAATACCAGACTTTGAATTGAGCAGCCATTTGAAAAGGTCTGATCAATTAATAGTGTATTTCCCTATTGACTTAAATACAGATCTAATCCAATTTAAACTAAGTGCTCATTTGCATTTGTTCTGTTCCTCAACAGCAAGATTGATGCAGGGTAACATATCTCATCTGCTGTCCTGATGCTCCTTTTTCAGTAAATGTAGGTGTTTATCAGAATTCTCAGCAAATAACAGACAGTGTAGATGTTATCAGAATCCATGAGGTCTTTACTGAGGTTTTTTCTAAAACAAAGTGAAACACTTCATATAGGTTCATAGGTTCATAGGTTCATAGGTTCATACTAGGCTATCTGCCCGAGGGCATTTATAAGCCTAGCCCATTGTTTTGTGGCTTATGCCACCCCTTTAGTATGGGGAACTATACCCATTATTTTGCTGTGCCTCTGTCGAGCAGTGACACTGAGGTAATTCCTGGGGTATATCTGCGATCTCCCATCCATTGGTCAAGATTTCTCTTGAACAAGGCCAGCGAGGTGCTCTGCCTCACATGTACCGGGATTTTGTTCCACAGCATAGGGAGTCTTTGGGTGATGAATCTATCCCTCCAGCACGTCCTATTAATAGCCGTGTCGAGGTTTAAGTCTCCCGCCCTTGTGGCTCTGATGGATCTAGATTTTTTGAGGTGAAGCATATTCATCAAATCTGGGTTTGACATGGCCTTGTATGTTAGGCAAAGGTCACCTCTGAGCAAGCGGTGGCGACTGAATAGAGCTGGAGTTCTTTCAGTCGGGCAGCATAGATTTTTGAGACCCTTTATCCTTTTGGTGAGGAACTTTTGTGGCCTCTCCAGCTGCTGCAAGTGTCGGGTCCGATACATTCCGAATGGGGCATTGTACTCAATCATTGGTCTGATGAGTGATGAGTAAAGGGAGACTATGACCTCCCTTGATCTAGATGAGAATCCCTTCATGATAAGGTGGGCAATGTAGAAGGACTTCCTAACTACTTTAGCTACATGGGTGTCGAATGACAGACTACTATCAACCTGGGTCCCCAGGTCCCTGATAACTTCTTCTGTGCTCAGTGGATTGCCACCTATTTGGTAGCTAGGGGTAACCTTGTTTTTCCCGAAGGGTATGACTATGCATTTGGTGCCGTTTAACGTTAGGCCGTGGCTGTGGCACCAGTTATCCGTTTCTGTGAGACCCTTCTGAAGGATATCTGTGTCAGATGTGTTTTCTACTATGGCCCAGTTTGCAGTCATCTGCAAACTTTGTCAGCCATAACCCTCCTGTGTTTGCTTGTACTTGGAAAAGTAGATGCCAAACAAGAGTGGGCCCAGGACTGAGCCCTGTGGGACACCACTTGTGACAGGCTTTGAGTCTGACATGGCGCCAGCAACTCTGACCCTGTGGGTTCTGTCACTCAGCCAGTTTGCAACCCATCTTGTGATGTATGGGTTAACATTTAAGCTGATGAGTTTTTCAATGATACCCGAGTGGGGTATTGTATCGAAGGCCTTAGCCAGATCGAGGTAGGCTGTATGGACTGCCTTTCCCTCATCAATGGCTTTGGTGACTGTTTCGAAAAAGTCAACCAAGTTTAAAGGCATGATCTGCCTTTGACAAAGCCAAACTGGGTTGGATCCAAAGTCTGCAAATTCCCTATGTCTTTATTTATGAGGTCCATTATGATCCTCTCCATGGCTTTGCAGATAAGGCTTGTCAAGCTAATGGGCCGGTAATTTCCAGGGTCTGTGGAGGCACCGCCTTTGTGAAGTGGGACCACAGTTGCAGTGCACCACTCCTGGAGTGCGTGTCCAGAGGTAAGACTTTGATTAAACAGCTGTCCTAGCTGTGGGTTTAATTCCTCATTGAGTTCGTGGAGCACACAGCCGGGGACACCATCGGGTCCCATGGATGCTGTGTTTTGCTTTGGAGAGAGCAGTTCTCACTTGGGCAGTGGAGATGTTTGGGGGGCTGCACTCATTTGGTATAGATATCTCTCCTTTTGGGGGGGAAGAAGTTTGCACTGAACCTGTCAGCCAGTATGTTGGCAATGTCTGTAGGATCAGTAATCTTCACATCATTTTGAACTAGTTCTGAGCATATCTGGGAGTTTCCTCCTAGGTTTCTAACATAGCTAAAGAAGGCCTTATGATTGTCTTTTGAGTCTTTAGCTATTTTTCTCTCGAAATTTGCTTTGGATGATTTTATGAGAGCTCTTAGTTTTTACTTATAGTGATCAAGGGTGTCTTACCTTTTAAGGATTTTGCTCTATCTTGTAGTAGCTTCCTCCTTTTGTTGTAGAGTTTGTTTATGGCTGGGGTCCACCAGACTGGACGCTTGCCTTTGGTACAAAGAGTCTTTGTTTTGCTTGGGATTGCCTTATCCATGCAGTCCTGCAGGTGCTGGTAGAAGGCGTTTGTAAGTGATTCAGCGGCTTGAGTATTGTTTTCCATGGCTCGGGGGCCTAAAAGGAGACCACACTGGTTTTTAGAAGTGTGAAGCCGGTTTTTGAGAAGTTCTTTATTGTGCTCTTTTTATTTCAGGTGGGGTGGGATGAGGACCTCCAGCGAGATTAGTTTGTGATCTGATCTAACCAGTGAGGGGTATACTTCCGGTGTTGAACATTGTGCTCCCATGTTCGTGATGATGAGATCAAGTATGTTATCTCCTCTTGTGGGGATGGTGACTAGTTGTTCCATGGCATTTGAGTTTATGAATTCCAGGAACTTTTGGGCTAGGGTGTTTGGGCTTGAGTAGTGTTCCCAGTCTATATTAGGGTAATTGAAGTCACCTAGTATGATGGTGTTTGGTGATACATTTATCCGCTCTAGTGTTTTCAGGAAGGCCAAGTGAGTTTCCTGAGTTTGTGAGGGTGGCCTGTAACATGCTACAATTTGCAGAGCAGTCTTGCCTATGGTTAATTGCACCTGGATGGTCTCCGATGCATCGTGCGTTGCCACCAGTCTTGAGGTGTGGGTGTCCTTGATGAATATGGATACCCCCCCCTCCTTTCTTGGTATTGTCCGGATTTTGGGGCGGAGCATGATATGAGGTAAAACCTGATAGTGCTGGGGTGCTCTCAGGAGCCTTGAACCAGGTTTCTGTCACAGCACAGACATCGATGTTCTCCATACTGAGAAGGGCCTCGAGTCGTGCATTTTGAGATTTAGACTTCTGGCATTGAGCAGCATTACCCTTAGTTTTTTTCTTTTTGTGTTCTAGGGTGGTAGGTTTAGAATTTGAGCCTTGCCTAAAAAGGCACTATGGGGTGGCAAGAGCCTTTGCCAATATCCGAATCCCAGGGTGACAGGTGCAAGCCGTCCCTTGAAACAGCGTGGCTTGTCCAGCATGTCATCCCAGGCAGACAGGTACTGGATCCCCTTTGAATGACACCAGTGTTTAAGCCAATTGTTAAAGCTGATCATCTTATCTCTGTATTGTGGCATCATTCTTGGTGAAGGTAGGATACTGCTCAAGGTCAGGGTCATACCTGCCTGGGCTACATAATCAGAGAGCTCCTCAATGTCTCTTTTCATGTAGTCCAAGGAGGTACGTCTCAGGTCGTTTACACCAGCGTGGACAATGACTGAGTCATATTTGTACCTGCTGTTGAGAGACCTGAGTGCTTGCGTTATGTGGCGGATTCTAGCGCCCGACAGGCAGCTTACTGTGACCTTCTCCTTACTCAGTCTGGTGTGATATGTATCACAGTATATTACATACTCATTTTCTAGTTAAAAAAATAATTATTTTAGAAATATTTTGCAAGATATCATAGATTACTTTACACTTATCATTTTAAATTATCCTAAATTCTGTACTAAACATGTCTTAACTTTTATATCAAATACAATCTTTATTTACATCAATAAATATTTCTATACAGGTAATTGTGCCATCTTTAGTATCACGATCAACTCTCACATTGTTCATATATCTAATTAATTTCTTTAGTGGTCTTCCAAATCAAGCAGATTTGATGAGACTATAACCTATGGACATTTGATCATTCATTCATTTAGAACATTTCTTTCTGCTCAACAAAGTTCTTGGAGACAGCACTAGAGAACTGTCTCTTTACAACTTTGCAGCTATCACAGTTTTCACTGTCTTTATTTTCCTATGGCAATACTGGTTGCAACAATCTTGGTTCCTCTTCTTCCTTGACTTTCAACATCTTTGTTTTGCAGTAAGGTCTGTAAGTCCTTCTATACAGTTTCCCATTATCTTCACAAATTAGACAGGATCGTGGTTCTGTTAACTGACCAATTATTTCAGCTTCAGGCTGCAACGTTTTCATGTTTGTATTCTTATTTATCAACTGCCAATAAATGAAAGTCTTCTGGGGTTTTTGTCTCAGCTACTAGTTTTCAGGCATGTTGTTGTATCTTTCGGCTTTTCCCGGTTAGGGTTCGCCACAGCAGAACTCCAGTCCACTAATGATTGGCAGTAGATTTTTACGTACCGAGTTGCCAGCCCTGATGCACAAACTTCAACGAAGGTACGCCCATTCATGCATGTCTCCACACAGAAGACGCTTTAGCTGAGAATCAAACAGGACAACGTCATATTGTGAGGCGACAATGTTACCGCAGCACCACCACCGCAGTTCAGGCATAGAATCTGTAAATAAAGTGGGCAGTTTTTGCAACATTCTGCTCATTAAAAACTGAAATAGTAAGGAAATTGAGTGTTCCAGTATTCCAAACCTCTGAGACAGCATCTCCATAGCTATTTCTGTGGCTCATTTTTATAAGATATTTCATTGTTTGGGCAGTTTTCTCTACCTGTACATCAGATTGTGTATACACTGGACTGGACAGCATATTTCTAAATTCCCATTCATGCAAATAAAAAAAACTGATTTCCTAAATATTGCCTTCTGGATTATTGTTTTTGTGATAATAACAAATAGCCCTTGTCTTCAGAATATAGATTTTAATGCACTGAGGACACTTGCAATGGATATGTCTGAAAGCTTGATGATTTCAGGGAAGACAGAATAATATACGGAAATATATATATATATATATATATATATATATATATATATATATATATATATATATATATATATATATATATATATATACACATATACACACACACATATTTATATATATATATGTATATATATATATATATATATATATATATATGGGTCACCTTCATTTCATCAACAGTTCATTTCACTGACAACCAAGTCAGCAGGCCCACTTCACTGAAACTTCATTTCACTGACACTTTATTTCACTGACACTCATTTTGTCGAAAATTATATACGGCCTATTCCCCACTGTACAGCGACCCTAGAGTTAGAATATATAATAATGGGGGGGGTGTGGAGGGCACAGCTCCCCACAATGGTGGGTGTGGGGGGTGAAGCCCCCCACATATCATAAGCATTTTACAGTATACAGATGCATTCTTACAAGTGCAACTATTACCAAAAAAGCATTATAGAACCCCAGTATGTTGGGGAGCTTTGCCCCCCACACCTCACATTGTGGGGGACTGGGCCCCCCACACCCCCCTTACTATATATTGTAACTCCAGGGTCGCTCTACATTGGGGAATAGGCCATATATCATTGTTGACGAAATGAGTGTCAGTGAAATGAAGTGTCAGTGAAATGAAGTTTCAGTAAATTGAGCCTGCTGAGTTGAGTGTCAGTGAAATGAACTGTCGACGAAATGAAGGTGATCTATATATATATATATATATATATATATATATATGTATATATATATATATATATATATATATATATATATATGTATATATATATATATATATATATATATATATATATATATATATATATATATATATATTATATAGAGAGAGAAAAAGAGGGGGGTTATTTTACATGGTTTCTTTAAAATGAAACAAATCTTTGCTTCTTTGCTTACTCAGGTATATGGTTGAAGATGTTTTTCACTACTATGAAGATGATGGACAATATGCATTAACATCTCTTCTTCTAGATTATTGGCGTGGTACAACTTGCAGGTGGCACAGATCTGCACCAATTATTTTGTCAGAATCATCATTCCTGGCCTGTATATTACATTTCTTGTTAGTTCTTTACATTTTATTGTTCCCAGATGTGATTAATGTATCTTTTCAAGCATTTGTTATATGCACAAAATTAATTGGGAACTATTAATTGCTTAACTTTGGGTTTTAAGCTCTGGCTACGGTGTATTTATTCTTCAAAAGAAAAAACATGATTGAATTTCAGTTCTTATAAATGATGTTTGCTTTATACAACCTCATGCTGTAACTTATTTGAGTAATCACATTTTTAAGACAGTGCCACTACTTCTCTGGTATACATTTAATTTTTCTTCTTTCACTGGTAGCTGCAGTATTACTATAAACATTTCTAGTTCTTCACACTTTTTTTCTTTGTTTCATTCACAGATATGCTTTACTGAAATAAATTGCTATGTATTGTTCATTTACTTGTCTGTACTGCCCTTCCAGATCAAATTCTATAGAATAAGTAACATTGTATGCAATTTCAGAAGTGCCTTCTTCAGTGATATTCTGAATATACTTTGCAAGGGTTTATGATCTTTCCATCAGAGCTTCTTTACCACACATAAATTCATGGAATTTATCACATCCTTTTAATTTTGCTAACAGTTCATTTTCTATCTGAGCATATCTCTTTTGTACACTTGTCAATGTTCTTGACCTACAGGCAACTGACATATTCTCTTGTAGGATCATAACTCCTATACCATTCTGACTGCCATCTACTTGCAACACAACTGGCTTATTCACATCATTGTGTTTTATCACTGCTGCTTCTATGAATAGCTTCTTGAGCATTGCAAATCTATTTGGCTGGCCGTGGTTTCATTCTCAGGCTACATTTTTACCCTAAAAAGATTCTTCGAAGCAAGGTACCTTAAGGCTACTACAATATACTGCATTACTCCTTAAAACCTCTGAATCAATACTTGTTTGTCTTCTGATTTTGACATCTGTCAAATTGCTCTGATTGTTATGTCAGGTTCTGGTCTTTTAAATTTAAAACATGATCCATGTGTTTTAGATGTGTAACTCTTAATTTACATTTGTTCTTATTTAATTTGAAGTTATTCAGCAACTGTAACAGTCTCTTGTTATATACTTCCTATAACTAACCCCACACTAGCAGATCACATTTACGTTTACAACACCTTCTAAGCTTCAGTTACTTATACAACAGCTCATTAGGATACATTTGGTTTAAAAGAATAGGTTCATACGTAAGGATTGTAGACCAACATTCATGCTAGGGAAGTGTAGTGAAGTGGCCGCACAAGTATTTGTCACATGGTCAATGTCACGAGAGATGTAAGGAAGCATTCACAAGGCTCATGTAAATATCTGAGGTCATATGCACAACAATGAGCCTTATTCTTGCAATGCATGCACTTTGAGCATGGCAAAGACAGCCAGCATAGCCACTAAGAGCCAGATTAGCAAAGGGACAAGGCATTTTATAATATAAGTAGGGAGGAATGGGGAGATATCAAAGACAGAATAGTATGACAGAGTAGGGGGGGTAGCAGGGGTGGACAGTCACATACTAAATACCAGCATAGCTATGAGAAGGTGGCATGAACAGCTAAAGTGGGGACAACAGTGTTTAGACACAGACATACAAAAAGTAGGCAGCTTGTTATGGGGAGGGCTAGACTATAAACAAGGTATGAAGAATGACAGATAAGGGATGGGGACACATTGGTGGGTAATAGTGCAAGGTATGGACCAGTCCATGGGATATGCAAACTAGACATCAGTCAAATCCATGGTTGCTGTCATTAGTCAGCTCTGTGCTTGGTGGCTAGACGGTCAAGGCTATATGATCTCACAAAAGAACAAGCTATGCCAGGAGGTACTCCATGATGGGTAGGTGTGCATCCAACTATTGGAAGACGTTAGATTCTGTATGACCACATATGACCCACTATGGGCCCCTCTCAGAAGAGGGGCCTCTACCCACTCCTGACAAGTGGTCATAGAGGCAATTAGGGGGCTCTACAGTTTGTCTTCAGAAGGGTGACCACTGTCCCCATGCTAAGAGGTAGACCTGGCAACCACTGGAAACCCAGCACCAAATGAGTCAGCTGGCACAAATTCTGGTGCTTGTTCCTCTTCCAGTGCCTGTACTACAGATACCTTGTAGATGAAAGGCAAAATGTAGAAGAGACAAAATAGAAGAGATTAGTACACATGTGTGTTACACACAGAATTGAAATTGCTCATTGATGTAATACATATAGTATACATACCCCACCATCTTCAGCCCCACCCCACCCTGAGGTAGTCTTCTCTGCACAGTTCACACTCCTTGGCAACTGTAAAAGAATGTAAGAAGAACTTAGTATACCATTTCACCAGTTAAAAGAAAAGGAATCGCACAACCACATAACAGAAATAAAAGAAAATGCTAGCATTCAGTGCTCATAATATAAAGTTAGCACAATCTCCCTAACATCTGCCTCCTATGAGCGAAGTAGGTTGGGGTGGTGAGACCACAAGCCACTATATCGATGCCAGCATTGTTCATTACAATGGGTGATGCCAGTGGTATCACTCACAATCCTGACAAGCTGGTACCAGGCAGTTACGTTATACAATTAGGCATCATGATGTTCCAGAAGGATTTCAAATCCTGGTCTCTCTCTCTCTCTCTCTCTCTCTCTCTCTCTCTCTCTCTCTCTCTCTCTCTCTCTCTCATACCAAGAAGAAGAAGCCCTGCTGAACCCAGTAAACGAGGAGGCCACATTTGCTCAAAAGGTCAACTCTTAGAGCAAAATAGTACCCGTGTACCCACTTCTGCACACTCGGACATCATGTGGCATGCATCACAGGCAGTAATGATGCACTCTCAGAAGTATCCATAAGACAGTTTAGCAGCACTACGGAATTAGCTGGTGCTATGCAAAAGAATAGTATGGCACATGTCTCATTAGGACAATTAGGGATAAGCAGGCTAACACTGCCTGAGTTTGATAATACAATACTTTCTAGCAGCAGTTCAGAGACAATCAAACTATATTCCTTCATTAGCATAATTGCCAAATTACAAGGCCCATTTTCGTGCAATATAAAGCCTGGTTGCCGTATTGCAAGAAACCGAATTAAGATAAGCAAATCAGAAATCAGGATTTCACTGAAGAAAATATTGCACTTTGATATAGGCATACTGAAAGAACACAAGACACCCTGAAGTGTACCTTTGCACTGAACTGTACTGAACACACATAGTAAATGTCAGCAACAAGGAAAGACTGCAACCAGTAGATGTGGGTGAGGTAACACAACATAAGGGCATGACTGTTACATAACCAGTTATGGGTGAAGCACTGCAGCAGGGAACACAGCATAAGGGTGTGACAGTTACATGTACAATCATAAGCAGAGGATACTGTGGCCGATGCACATCAATGACAGGGAGTCATACAAAGGACACAATGATCCCTTTGCCCAGGTGAAGGCATGGCTACCCGTATGGATGTGCACAGTACTACAGACCACCAGCAGTGCACAGCATTTATTCACTTGTGCTACTACATTGCTAAACTTCTGGTTGGGTTGACTTGAGACGAGGCAGCATGTAACATATGGATGCTAATCAGAATACCAAGCATACAGAACAGACATCATGAGCATGTTAACAGCCCCACTGAGGTCTTTACCTAGACTCCTTTTAAACAGAAATATACCAAATGGCATGCAAATTTCTGCAGTTAAGCATTAACATACTTAAAAATATACACCTCATATGCAACAACATGTAGCGTAGGCATCACCATGTATTTTCCTACATACTTAAAAATATACAGCTCATATGCAACAACATGTAGCGTAGCATCAGCATGTATTTTCCTACATACTTAAAAATATACAGCTCATATGCAACAACATGTAGTGTAGCATCAGCATGTATTTTCCTATGCTTTAGCTCTACACAGTCTGGATGGCACCTATGATTGCCACCAGAAGTGCTTGGCAAGTATAATGAAGCATAAGGAAGGAGGCAGGAATGTATTCCAATTAGAGTAGAAACACATGGGAAGGACATTCAAAAACAAGGCTTCAACTATGAGAAAAGATGACCAGTTTCACCAAGGAGAGGCCTACAACCTTTTATAGATATGTGAAGGGTCAAATAAAGGTGAATCGCTTGCACAATCAAAACCAGTAAAAGTGCATGACTGTTGCATTACTACATTTGTTCTGTAGTAACAGAAAGATAACCGATACTAACTAAAAGCAACTAGCAGCCTATGGTAAAGCATTCACAGTCTGCATCAGAAGTGATACAAACAGAAATTAAAAAAAAAATTACATGGATAATCTTGAGGAAAAGTGGCAAAGGGGAGAGATAATAAAAATGCTTATGCAGCTCATGGGAATCTGTAGATTTTCTCAATATTTGTTTATTTATGTATTTATTTTATTTTACATTTGTTGACCGGGGAAGTCCATCTGGGACACAGACCCATTTTTGGTGGACGCCAGTGGAGAAAAGCTCCAATAAATGCAGACAAAACAAAATGCAAAGTTTACAATAGTGCAAACAAAATCTATAGGTTTAAAATAGAAAATTTAATGGTAGGCTACATTTTTTACAATGGCAGATGAGTTATGAGGAAAGTCACATCAATATCATTTTGCTTACATGACATTCTCTCATGCTTGTCTGATTACTGCAGTTACTGCCAATGTGTTGTAAATTTTCTCATGTGCATGTGCTAATCAAGATTGTAGCATCTCAGCAAAATACTGAGATGGCTTTTCACTGTCCACCACTAACTGCTCCTTCCCCCAAAGTGCAGTCAATAAGAGGGGTGGGAGGATGAAGCCTCAACCTGGGAGGTATAATAGGATTTTCTCCATTGCAGAACAAAATGTGTTCATTTATTGGTAAAAGTCATACCATTAAGCATCTATTACAAGCATATGTGTACCTGAGCTACACATTTCCAGTTATGGTTGCCATGGCTTTGAGAATCAGAGTTTGAGGTTTACTGTATATTTAGTTGTTTATTTTATTTACTATATATTATTGCTCAAGTTTGCTAAGTTATTATTCCTTCTTTGCATTTTATTTTCATTCCATAAATATAATACTTCTTGCTATCTGTATCTTTTTTGTAAAATTGCTTAGAAAATGAACACTACAGACATCTTGAACTGGAACGTGCTTTAAATGAATCATAGTTGATCTAAAATATGCATGAGACCATGATGATTCAAGGTGGGCAGTTTAGGAGAGACACAAGAGTGCATAATTTCACAGAAAAGCTTATGGAAGACTATAAGAAAAAATAAGGTCAAAAGAAGTTATTGTCTTCAAAAATGCATTAGCAGTTTATAGTATCATATTTTAAAGGACTGGCGGTAGGGATAACTGGCTAAATTATTTATGTATTCATTGTTTGCTTGTTTGTTTTCCTTTGTTAACAGGAGTAGAACACTTCCCAATGGCCCATTTTCAGGCTCATCCCTGGGGAGTATAATAGGAGGTAACAAAAGTGCATTTTCAAATAGCTGCATGAATAGTGATCATTCCTGAAATATGCCTTACAAGCAAGCAAACAACATTATAAGGAATGATGTAAAGTCCCAGTGGCTCGGCAAGTAGCCCACTGACATTTGGTGCAGGAAAATCAGAAGGCTGTGGGTTCTACTCCCTCTCAAGTTATTGGATTCATTTTCAAATTGCTAATGCTGTAATGCAATATATGCAGGTGCTGCTGTCCAGAGAGTATCATCCTTCAGATGAGGTATTAAACTGAGGCCCCATTTGCTTGAATTGGTGGTAGCTGGGGTAGTTGCAAAAGCTCCTAGGACACTTATTAGAAGAGTGGGGGGGGGGGGTTATTATCAAAAATACAATCAGAAAACATTTTTCAACACTAAAATCTTCAAAGTGTTTTATTATATATATATATATATATATATATATATACATATATATATATATATATATGCATATATAAATAACTGAATATATATATATTTAGATCTATAAATAAATGTCTAAAATGCAATTAAATAAGCAAATAAAATAGTACTCTTCAATTAACATTTTATTCCCCCTCTCTGCAATAACCAAAACTTCATTTTAATAAGTTTATCCAAATTCCAAATATTATTGGAAAGAACTTTGGTGCTTACTTACCAAATATTACAAATAATGTTCTTACAATTTTTATCATGTTAATCTCCTTTTTTATATCATAAAATCAATTTACTACTTTCAATCTTCATTTCTCTAATTAATTTCCCCATTCACTGTTCTTTATTTCCTTCCATAATTTCATCACTCTTGGCTATTCTAAAAATATATGTTTTGTTGCTTTGTTTACCTAGTTATTATTACTTTAACTTTGATTTAATACTTTATATAACATTAATCCCTTTACTGGCATTTTTTTCTAACTTTAACTTTCAAATAAAATGTAATTCTAGCTATGGCTCAACATAATAAAATTCCATCACTATTTTGTCATACCACTCCCTTCTTATGTATTCACAATCATTAATGCCTAAATTCCATATCTTGAGTTCTTCTTTCTATTGTTCCATCTTCCACATTCTCCATCTTCACTCTTCTCTTACAAATATTTTTTTAAACTCCCATAAAAATGTATACTTCATATTTAAGAACTTAGCAGCAATCTTATCTTTCCTCAAACTTTATAACTTTTGTTATCCAGAATATATTCAGAGATGCTACAAATGCAGCTTGAGTTATTAAATGTAATCTTCCTCTCTCTGTTTTATTATAAATAACCTCTTGTTTTTTTTTTTTTTGTTTTTTTTTTTTGGGAGGGGGTAACTCTATATTTCCAGATAAGGTAATAAATTAATTACCAAAATATTTTCTCTAACTGATGGAAAGGCTAATAGTATAGCTTACATGATTCAATTTGCCCTATATTATTGAATGAATTAAACATGCCTTCTTCTTAAAATTCATCTTACATAATTTCTATATTTTAGTGATTTTTTTAAATTTCTTCTAACACTTTCCAACAATGATTTTTCATATTCCCCAGAAGCAATACCTAACAACTCAAACTGTCTTTTATTAAAATACATTCCCACTTTTCCTGTAACTTCCCAAAACCTTTTCTCTTTAATTTATGTACACAAAGACAAACCATGATGAATCATATCTTTAGCTTTTTTATCACTGATACTAAACAATGTATGTTTTGTGATTACTACTATATAATCTGCATAAGACATTATAGACAGTGCATGAATTTTTCTTACAAGCAGACCAACGCATATATGGGTCAACTAAATTGTGTCAGCTCTATAGTTGGTTGACATATGTTTAGCCAACAAAATGTAGTCAAAGGAAAAAGACAGTCAGCAGATGTGCAAAATCACATAGTTCTCAGGTCATATAATCTGCCTTCCCTCACATTCTGCAGTCTTGGAGTTAGTAGATATATATATATATATATATATATATATATATATATATATATATATATATATATTCATTTATTTTAATTTTTTTTTTTGCAGGGGGTATGAAGTGTATTCAGCACATGAGTACTAGCATGTCAATGTTTGCAAAGTTTTCTGAACGTCCAATGTCTGGGTGCTTCAATTATATTCAGTACACACACACACATATATATATATATATATATATATATATATATATATATATATAGATATATATATATATATATATATTGGTTCCAGACAGTTTGCCGAACGTCCATTTCTCCGAAACTGAAATGGCCAGGCATACTTGCACGAAAGTGCTTTTGCCAAAAAAGCATTTTCACGCAAGTATGCAAAAAGGTAAGGGAAATCATTGGGGAATGGCTGTTGCTGAGATCATAGTACAGTGGGGATAAGGGAATATTCCCTTTCCCCACTGTAGTGCAATCTCGGAGTGAGAATATAAAAGTAGGGGATGTGGGGGGCACAGCCCCCCACATGAGGGGTGCAGGGGGGCATGCCCCCTTCATAAACATGAGTTTTGTGTTTGCATGTGTTTGTTTTTTTTTTTGTGGACATTAGCAAAAGTGCTTTTTCGGCAAAAAGCACTTTCGCTAAAGTGGATTCAGTGATTTAGTTTCAGACAATTGAACTTTCGTTCAGTCGTCCTGGATATATATATATATATATATATATATATATATATATATAGATAGATAGATATAGATTCACTTTATAAGCTCGAAATTCTGAAATCTTGAATTACAGAATCTCAAGCCCATAAAGTAGATAATCCAAATACCGGAAACTACACAATGACGAAGCCCTAAATCCAGAAACCGCAAAACGGCAAAATTCAAACTCCCAACTCTTTCAAACACCATTACAACAGACACGCACACAACTAAATAAGCACACACACCTACCCTTATGATATGCAGGGTCAAGACCCCCTGCACCCCCCACATCCCCCTACTTAAATATTTTAACTCCAAGGTCACACTACATACACACAGACACAAAACACCACCACCCAAACTACATTCCTGTCTCACACACACATCACAATAACAATACAAACTAACACACACTACTGCCCCTACTCAACAACCTTAAACATAAACACTTACCTGAATCCATGAACACAACGCAACACCAGGACCGCTAATTCAAAATCTCCCGCATTCAAGATTTTGAATTTCGCACTTCTGGGGTTGTGATCTTCCGATCCTTCCACTTTATGAACTCAAGATACTGAAATTCGAGATTTCAGTATTTCAAGTTTATAAAGTGTTCCCATATATATATATACATATATATATATATATATATATATATATATATATATATATATATATATATATGTGTGTGTGTGTGTGTGTGTGTGTGCATATCACATTCCAATCCCATATTTGTAGTTTGTAATACCATACTCATTACCATAAAAAATAATATACAACTGAGTGGGCATCCTTTTCTCACCCATCTTCCTATTTTTATATTATCTGTAAACCAACTATTCACTGTTGTCCTGACTGAACTATTAAATTTGACTACTTGTATTATCAATATGACATGTTCTCACAATACACCAAAGTTGAGCACGTGATACGTTATCAAAAGCTTTATTAACATCACATCTCTCAGTCCTTACTATACTTCCATTAAAATCTTTTTAAGGATTGAATTATCTAAGTCACTAATGCCATTAATATTCCATTCTACATCTTTATTATTTTTTACTTTTCTCATATAACTATGTGAAGAAATATGTCACTTATTTTAAATATATTTTTGCTTATTTTCTACTGAGCTAACTACTGTTAAAATTCTTCCCATCATTGTTCCATGCTTCTTTAAAAAAAAAAAAACACCTCTATTAAAGTCATCACATAAGACATAGGCATGCACAGACACACACACACACACACACACACACACACACACACACACACACACACACACACACACACACACACACACACACACACAGACATTGAGATCATTCCCTGCCTCTTGATTTTTTAATAAAAAAAGGTTCTTTCTTTGCCTTTGATTAAATATTGCTGTCTTTTTAATACCTTTTACAAACCTTTTTCACTTTTTTTCTCATATAATTCCATTTGTTTCATTATAAACATTAATATTTTCAGGTAACAAACTTGCCATTTGTTATATAATACATTTATTCCTTACTTTCTTCCTAAACAATACCCTTCCACATTCCCATATGTTTTGTTGAACCCCTTCATACTCATCCTGCCATTCTGCCCAGCTATCATACATAAAATGTGGCCTTATATTGTTTCCGTAATTGTTTAGCTGTAAATCTTAATATATTCTTGTCAATATTTGATTAATTCCATATGTATCCCTTTATCGTGTTTATAATATTATCACCTTCTCATATTTTGTCCATCTTCCATAATCATCTGAAAAGTCCACCCTAAAGTATTTCCTTCTATCCCTCTTAAAGTTTCTAAAAATAATACATATTCTATTTCAGTCTCAGATTCAGCTCTTTCAAAAGTAAATTTTTTCGCACTACCTAGCAATAAATACCCAGCTTTCATTATTCCTCTAAACTTTCTTACATCTCTCATTATTCTGCCCTTTATCCTGAAGGTTACAATTTACATCCCTCATAATAATTATTCCATATTTACTACCCCATCTGGCATAATTAATTTAAATAAACTGTCTTCATTCTCTGCATATGTGTTTATTGTTATAATTATCACTAGAACATGTATATGTCTTATGTCAGTTACAGTGACTCTTTCTGCTCTAGTATGTATATGTATATATATATATATATATATATATATATATATATATATATATATATATATATATATATATATATGCCAGAACTACAATATTATGATTAATTAATATTGCTAGACCTGAATGTCATTCTCTACCAAAGTTCCAAGTTATTTTCTCACCCCCTAACACGTCTAGATTCTTTCTTGTTTCAAATGTAAGTTTTCCTATGTCACAAATGATAATTTAAAAAGGTGTTTAAAAAAATTAATCTTATCTCTTCCAGACAAGTAATATCAGCATTTACTTGTTACACCACTGGTATGTCAAACCATGACCATAATTTTGTCATGCTATTTACTTTAAGAAATACAATATATAAATTACCTGTTTCCTTTCTTTTTTTTTCTTTTAACATCATTAGCTTAATTTTCTTTTTGCTATCCCTGATTATTTTACTAATAGAACATGTTGTCATCTCATACCATCACATTCATCACTATCTTCGACCTGTAAAGCATCATAATTATTTTGAAATAATGTAATATTTGTAGTCTGATTTTAATTTCTAATTCTTTATTCTCTAGCTAAACATCAGACATTTTATCAGATACACTTTCATTATTTTACACAACTCTTTCAACATCACAATTATTTTTATTCACTCCATCAAAGTTCTCATTCTTATCAAAGTCTTCCCTCTCCCCGCAATTAATCCAAAATGCCCTTTTGTTTTACATTTGTAACATTATGCTTCACACTTTGTCAAGGTGTCACTTCCACCCCAGTCAGCACATGCCCATTTGTTACATTGTGCAATTAAATGCCCTTCCTCCCCCACAAATAAATAAATAAAATGCAATTTGGATTGACCCTAATATCTCAAAACACATTTGACCATGTCCATGAATGTCATACTTGAAAAATGCTTTTCCTTCATTCCTTTTTAATGTTTCCATGCACTCCCACTCTCCATACCGTACATTTCTATCATCTTTCACTGTAATTGTATTGAGTATATTTTCATGTTTCATAGCATCATGTTTTGTCCTTTTTTCCTAGTAACCCAGGAGTATTGTCCTGATTAAATGGCTCACTTAAGGTGACAGAGCATCCAAGTCGAGACTTAAGAAATGAAATCCATAGCTATTTGATGACATTTCTTAAGAGTTTATTGTTTTAATCCTTTGTCTTTAAGCATTAAAATATTTTGCTTAGATGATGGCCTGCAATTGCTGCAGTGAGCAGTAGAACAACATGTCATAAGTGGCCATTTGCTTATCCTTTTTGGCATCTCTTCTTTCAGGTTAGGTCAGGGAAGAGGCATCATGTAATTATGCAATTAACCACTGACTCCTAAGCAACACTGGGACTCCTAATGTATAGGAAACAACTGGAACATCTTGTTTTTTAGCCACTTGGTTTCCCACAAAGGATGTGACTAACAGTATCTGTTAACTATATGAGCGTGCATGTTGTAGAACTTAAAACTGAAGTATTTTGTTATTAAACTGCAGCACAAACTGTGAAAATTTGCAGCTCAGGACAAAGGCTGCACCTTGATGAGCCACAGCGGAATCAGTCAGCTAAGATTAATGAGTTCAACTTCCAGTGTTGTCATAACTAATAGCAGTCATAACACAGTATGAATGAGGCTGTTTTAATACTGCATTTACAATGAAAATCCATGATCAAAATGTTTCGTATTGGTAAAAGTGGTTATGCTTCATCTTTTTGCTGTCTCATGTGCAATACTTACAATATCCATGTCATTTCCTTATATTTCTTTTATTTAAAATTTGCCCATTAACCAAGTTTCCTAATGACAATGATTTCAACTGAAATATGCTTTTGTTACATCTATGAATCTAATAAATATCCTATGATGAAATAGCTGCAATATATGTAATATGGGCTGCACACTGGGGCAGAGGTTAGCATTGTTACTACACAGCACTTGGTTCTTCAGTTTGGTTCTCAGCTGAATCGTCTTCTCTGTGGAGTCTGCATATCCTATGTATCCCTTTAACTTTCAACATGTGCTCCAATTTCCTCCCACATTCCAAAAATATTTGTGTGGGAGAGGGGCATGGGTGTGTATTTGTCCTGTAATATAATAGCTGTTCAGATTGTGTTCTAGTTTTGCAACCAGCCTTGTGCCCACTGAGTACCTGTTAGGTACCAACTCGTCAATGACCCCTAGATCCCTTGTACCCACTGGGTACCTGCATGGTTACCAGCTTCTCCATGACCCTAGATCCCTTGTATACACTGAGTACCTGGATAGGTACCAGTTCCTCCATGACCCTAGATCCCATGTACTCACTGAGTACCTGGATAGGTACCAGCTCCTCCATGACCCCTAGAACCCTTGTACCCACTGAGTACCTGCATGATTGCCAGCTCCTCCATGACCTTAGATCCCTTGAACCCACTGAGTACCTGATAGGTACTAGCTCCTCCATAACCTTAGATCCTTTGTACCCACTGAGTACCTGAATAGGTAGCAGTTCCTCCATGACCCTAGATCCCTTGCGCCCACTCAGTACCAGGATAGATACCAGCTCCTCCATAATCCTAGATCCCTTGCACCCACTGAGTACCTGGATAGGTACTAGCTCCTCCATAACCCTAGATCCCTTGTACCCACTGAGTACCTGGATAGGGACCAGCTCCTCCAAGACTCTAGATCCCTTGTACCTACTGAGTACTTGGAAGGTATCAGTTTGACCATGACCTTAGATAAGTAGGGAGATGGAGAAGAGATTCATTTGCAATATGAATACATTTTAGATTTCTGTTTGGAAAGTACATTAGCTAACATAGCACAACAGGAAGTGAATTAAGCAAGCAGAAATGTCTGACAAGATGGGTATTGCAGAGAAATAATAGACCACCTAAGGGTCCCCAGCCCTGGAAAGTCCATTATTTCACTGTAATGCTAGGCCTGTAGGACATTACTGTGCTTGGAAAATGGGACATCTGTTAAGTTACATCTTTGATATAAAATCGTATAGCTCCTACACCTAATGTTTGAAAGTTGGTATGGGATATATAACTTTTGGAAGAAGTTTTTGACACTAAAAGTATTAACATTACATATATATATTCAATATATAATTCATAAACTAAACCCAGCGTGCACACACACAAACACACGCACTTCACAATTCACTTAAGGCTACTGCAGTAAAGCACATGTAATCTTTGGTATAACAGCTTCGGTGATAATAGACAAGTACGTATACTTCAACGACAATAGTAAAGTGCAGCAGACACTTTTCCATTGCAGTGGAAGTGCATGTGCTCCTTTATCTTACAGCAGCTGTAGAACTCATTCTTGGTAATTGCTGCTGTACTCACTTCTGCTAGGGGTTGCTGTTTAGGTGTCTGCTTTTGTTTTCTTACAAACTGTGATTAGTGTGCAGAAAATCAGTGGCAGTTTAAAGAAAATTTTAACTCATGATTTATAGATTTAATGTTGTAAGTTGACAAGCTTGTTTTTTGTGAGCTTTCGTTTGGAATGGTGAGCGATGAGTTGGGGATTTTTATTTGTGAAGCCCATTTTGAATATGAAGTATACAGCTGACTGTGGTGAAAATGACTCCAACTTACTTTACAGGACATCTCCTTAATAATGCAGGTCTCAAAGTATAAGAAGCTGATAAAAATCTTAGTTTCCAAAAACTGATGTATTGAAACAAAGACGGAAGACTTTATGTAGTCAAGTAAGCAGTGTCAGAATTCATGTGAATTTTATCAAGATATCAAGATAAAAAGCATATAGGATGACTGTTACATTACATTGAACAGCAATAGCAGAAGACTTTCAGCCTAGCAGGTTTACTTTCAAACATTGCAGCAATCCCCGTGCAACTGTTGTTCCCTTCCTTACCATTTTACAGTCTTCCCCCTTTCTTATGCATCTTTAAAGCCCTACAGGACCTACACTCTTCTGGTCCCTCCAGTAATGCATTTCATAATCCACCATTCTTTTAACATTAAATAATGTTCCCTGAAGTCACATCTGAATGTTTACCACTCTGGTTATTGTCCATGCCCCTGAAATTCTCTCCTACCTGTTATTTCCCTTTCATTTCTATGTCATCACGTGCCTTATAATGTGATGCATCAATATTATATCCCTTGTCTCCATTCTCCCCACCAGTATAAATATTCCAGTGCTTTGAGCCTTTTGTTGTATTTACTCTCGTCAGTAACTTGCTGTTGCACCATCTTATATGTTTTGCTATCTCTCTCCCAGTATTGCCTCCAGAACAGAGTAAAGTATTCTGAGTGATACCTCATCGATAGGAGGATAACATCTTCATCTAAACACTCCATATCCCTGTAAAATTACATCACCATTCTATCTACCTCATCAATACCCTGAGTGATAGGAGGATAACATCTTCATCTAAACACTCCATGTCCCTGTAAAATTACATCACCATTCTATCTACCTCATCAATACCCTGAGTGATAGGAGGATAACATCTTCATCTAAACACTCCGTGTCCCTGTAAAATTACATCACCATTCTATCAACCCACCTTACAGCATGATACAGTCTATGGGTAATTATAGTGTCCAGATGTTTTCCTTCGTGTATTAAACAAAGGGATAGTCCAAAAGCATAAATCATTCATCTGTTGCTCACAACAAGCTCTATATCTTTACACTTTACAGCTTTTCTATTAAGCCCTAATTGCCACATATAACAAGATGTAGCAAGACTTGAGGAAAGCTAAATCCTCAGCATTAACCATTGCACAAAAGCATAGCACAGCATACCGTACCAAATACTTTCAAATTAATTGGTAAATATCCCTTTTTAACATGAAGCAAGTCATCCTGATTGGGATACTCAGTATTCAAACCTGCGGTTATACATCTGGTCACATATTACACATTACCTGGGAATGTCCACATGAGAATTTAAATTAAGAGAACATGAAAAAAATGACTAAACCTTTAAGCTACCCAGAGCACTGACATTTTGAAATAAAGGAGCTGCACTTAACCTGAAGATACTGTTTGTATTTAAATAAACTGACCATAACTTTTTACAAAACTCTCTTGAAGTGTGAACGTTGCAACTGTTCCATAAAGTTAGGAGCTTTTGTGCTGACTAAATGGAAGATGATACGTAAAGCCATGCTGAAGCATTGTATGAACTACATGAGAAAGGACTCAAAAAATAAAATGTCAATTCTACCCCACTGGACTTGTAGCCCAACTGTAAAGAAGATACCTAGGCTCTACCACATTACGTACATATCAATAAACAAACAAACAAAAAAAATGCATACTCTAAATCAGGTCTATATCAGCATTTCGAAAAACTGAATAGTTTGAATCACTAAATGTCGAACTGACATGATCGAACTATCCAATTTTCGAATGCTGAAAAAAAATAAACAACAAAAAAAAAAAACTAAAGGGTGTAGGCAGGGGGGCAAGCCCCCCTGCACCCCCACACCTCCGCTACTTAAATATACCAACTCCAAGACCGCACTACATTGTGGTAAACGGAAATCTCCCCTTATGGAGATTTTCGTTTACCCGTTCACCGTTCTGCTCTTTCGGCATTCTCGATGCAACTATATCAAATTCGATATTGTCAGCGTTCAAGATGCTGATAGAGACCCCTGCCTAGAAACTGTAGTTTTATTGGCCATTTTGGGTCAATTCCAAACTCTTTGATCTCTCTCTCTTAAAACCCTGCAGCCGCGTGGTTTTGGCGTCTTTCCAGGTAGTTGTTGCTGAAGCACCTACCAAGAGGAGAAAACGCTGAGAGAAGAAAGGAGCCACTTTTGAGATTTTAAAGGAACAATCCCAGGGATTCAGCCTTTGTTTACATTTCAGGTTTGCCTTGCTGAGCATGCTCACTTTTGGCTGAGGGAGTTGGGGGAAGATTGCCTGCAGGAAGCTTCAAAGGTGTTAGCCAAATTCCATCTCAAATTGCAGTTCTACTGACAACAGTCTCAGTGTCACCCATTCATTAGTTTAATCTGTGCATTTACCCATTGGGAAAAGTAGCCTTTCAGGCATTTAATGACCTAACTACTGCTGCTGCTACTATAGAAAACACAGCAGTAATGCAATACTTTTAAAGGGGTATTATTTTGTTTCTAAAATCAGTTACTTGCTAGAATACTTTGTTTATCTTTTAGTGCAGTGTAAGTCATATATTTACACAGAGACAGGATTTTCAGAGAAGGTTGTTAACATACTGCAGGATAGATGTCACAAACGTCAGTGTGGTTTGGTAGTTATTAGGAAATGCTAAGACTTTACTGTTTGTTCTTTTGTATTTCCCTTCCCCCACCCGCAGGCCATTAGATTAGTTAATGTAGTCACACACAAATCTGCATGCTTTGCAGCACTGACATTACATCTTTAGTATGCGCTTGTTTTGATAAAACTTAGTGGCACGATTATCCCAGCCTGGACAGTTGTATTTTTTTTTTCATGCTTGTTGCAACATGCTTTCTTTTTTCCTTTACAGATAATTATTTTTCATATGTTCAGCAATAGTGTTGCTTATTAGTGCATGTACTTATACAATAGTTTCCCCTCAGTTCCAGACAGCATTGCTTTGAGCATTTGAATTCTTGGAAACAATCCCACTGAGTTGCAAATGTCCTAATAGAAGAATAAAATCTCATAACATTTCAGTAAGAATGTCAGACAACATTGAAACTGAATCTTGTTACTTTTACCAAAAGTATTTTCCCCTTAGCTAACACCTTTCAGGAATCACACAGTAACTGTCTGTATAATAGTGATTCCATCCAACTCAATTTATTGTTTTCCCCGCGCTGCAATAAAATGTTTGGATATTTCATTCTTTCCCTGAATATTTGACTGCAAGAGAGTTATAGCAGTCATCATTTGAAAGTTGAGGCAAATGTAGTCTCTATATTTCCCTATATCTTCATGTGTGTGTGCATAAGTATGTGTGCAATATGTAACATAAATTTATATTCATGTGGTTGTGGAATTCAAGGCATTCCTGAATGTCTGTCAAATTTGTATATGCTGGATATGTAGCAATGCATGTATTTTATTAAAAATTTTTGTATGCAGTGGACCTAATTGTTTTAGTGGTAAACTTCACTGTTAATACTGGAATTCTCATAACGTTTCTCAAACTTGCTTCTTTTGTGACTCAGATGCTGTGTTGATGAGACCACTTACCCCTTATCAAGATGGAAATAGATAATTTAAATAACTAAATGCATTTGTCATGTGTCATTGTGTGTTTATCATATGCATTGCTTTGGTTGTTTAAAATGTATTTGCTGTATATCTTTATGTCATTATAGATCCACTACACACACACACACACACACACACACACACACACACACACACACACACACACACACACACACACACACACAAATCTGTCTATGAACTTGTGTCTTTTCTTATGTATATAGATGTACCCACACCTATATGTGTGGTTTGTTAGTGGATCTATACATGTACACATTCATACACTGGCATGCAGGAGATATTTGTATGCTCCTAACAGCATTCGTGTCACTGATCCTTTAGTGCTAGTTTTACAAGTAAGACTTTTTTTTTTCATTTGTCATATGCCACTTGACAAGAATATTAAAAGTGTGACTCAAACTACAGAAACTACAGACCCATAAACTTAACTAGCCTTATCTGTAAGGCCATGGAACAAATCATCATGGACCCTATAAATAAGGACATAGGTGATCTCCAAACCCTTGATCTGACAATTTTGGTTTTGTCAAAGACAGGTCATGGCTGTTAAACCTGGTAGACTTCTTCAAAAACATCACCAGAGCCATAAAAAAGGCAAATGTGTGCATACAGCTTACCTTAAATAAACAAAGGCCTTCGACATAGTCCCACATTCAGGCATCATTGATAAACTCTCTCATTTGAATATCAACCCTTATGTTGTTAGGTGGGTTGCTAACTGGCAATCCTTCAGATCATACTCAAAGTTGGGGACTTTACCTTGACCAGCAGACCTGCCAGCAGTGTAGTTCCACAGGGTTCAGCGCTGGGCCCCCTATTGTTTGGAATATACTTCTCAGAAGGTCATGCCAAAATAGACCAGCTGTGGCTGACTAAGTTTGCTGATGACTGCAAATTAGGTGCAATCATTTAATCCCCAAACAATGTCAATATACTTTGAGGGATTTACACAAATTAATGGTTGGTGCCAAAGCTGTGGACTCAAACTCAGTGCTAAAAAATGCATTATCATCCCATTTTGTAAAAATCATATCCCTGCAGACTATCATATAAATAATAATACCCTACCCTACATTAACAACTCAGTAGTGAGAGAATTTGGAAAACAAGTTGACTGAAGCCTAAACTTTGACCACAGTGTGTCTACAGTGGTAAGGAAGGCATTTTATGTTGCTCACCTCATTAGCAAAGGCATTGCCTCAAGAGTGAAACAGGTCATAACTCCCCTGTAGTCACCCCTCATCAGGCCAATACTCTAGTACAATGCTCTCTTTGTATGTACCTTACCTGGCATCTGCAGCCACTTGAGAGACCTCAGAGATGTCTAAAAAAATTACATGGTCTCCACCACTTCATAGATTGACAGACTGAAGTCACTGTCACTGTACTCAGTAGTATGCAGACTACTTAGAGGAGATCTGTGTCTGGCCTACACAGCAGTCTCATACCCACACCTAATAGAAATGTTGCACATCCACAAGACAAATGGGATAAGGGTCACTTGTCCCAGGAACCTTAACCTGGCCTACGACATAAATAGGACCTGCTGGAGAGACAGATATGTCTCTCAGAGGTTGCCACTCCTCAAGAATAAGATATCAATTCACATCAAACAGAGCCCCTCTATGACATTGTTTAACTGTAGCCTGGATGACTGGATGGGATACCATAAATTCCTTGCCGGGGATTCCACCGAAGACCCTCCTAGATATGGGCAGCCATTGCTAACTAAGATTTTGAGTTTAGGCTAGATCCTTTATATTGGGTTTCTCTAGTATTATATTGGGTACACATGGCTAGGGTTATATAAACCTTTGAGTCAGTAGCCTAGTAACCACCTATGAACCTGTCAAGTAACAAGAGTATTCTTGCTTTCAGTCATCTAAATTTTTATAGATGATAATCTTACTTGAGTTAGCACACACTCAAACTCCACTGCATTTTTTTTCAGGATAACTGTTGCCATGTCCCTGAGAATTTGGTGGAGGGAGGTACTTAAGAGGAAGCAAGCTCAGCTGCAAGTGGTCAAGAGTAATTATATGTAAACATTAATTTGCCATTACATAGTTGTAGTTCTTCCTGGATATACAAATAGAAGGCAAACAAGGTACTCCCAACTCAAAATCGGACAACGTAAGTATAGTTCAGGCAGGGAGCAATCAGCAAAAAGTGTGCAGTGAAGAATAACTGGCCATTTTACACTATGTTGCTTTCCCAGTGGGCTCAAATCAACAGAGTGGCATTGGAAACAGCACCAGTACCCATGTGGGTACAAATTCATTCATAGTATCAATGCACGTATGACAATAACAGATAAGAAATTATTAAGTGGCTTACAAACTGGCACTACAGCAGTTTAGAGACACTAGAAAGGTGCAAGACTGTCTAGTTGTATGTCTCATAGCAGTAAGACAATATAGGGCACACACCCTGCTACTGTTAGATGCTGATTAAAACAAGTTGAAGGCAGCATTACACCTGGCAAGCTATCAGCTGGCTGCACAAGGCCATGGAGAGGCAGTGCGAGATGTATGAGACAAACTCAAAAATATATGCCATCAGTAATACAACCGATTGTTTTTCATAGCCTGTAGCAGCCCTATGTGGATTGTGGAGCACTTAGCTGGTCAAATTAAGAATATTCTAAGGATAAATAGGAATAAACTATGACTGATGAAGAGGTGAAGAACCAGTGGCTGACTCCAGACTCAGGGGCCACAGAATGGAATGTAGTACAATGGCTACAACATTACCAAACATTGTGCCTACAACATAGAAGTCCACTCACACAGTTTCATCATAGACTGGCAATTAAGAAGGAACAGTTCTCTGCCATGAGAAGGGTACCCTGTTTTCCCAGCTTCAGGTGAGGCTGTACTGAAGAAAGCAGTGGAGTGATGAAGCTTGGACCCCAAACATATACCCATGTTCAGTTAGATTTCACACTCATTTAGCATAGCGGCAGCTTCTCATGTAAAGTGGGCAAGGGCTTTGTGGGAGAACATCAAGAAATCAGGAAGATGGAATTACAATGCTTATGAAAGATAACTGAAAAATAACCTCTTCTACCACACCTAACATTGTTGTCTTTTATTTGCAGAACCTGGGTGTTACCTGTAAGACACATATTGCACCTTCCAATAATACATTTTGTTGACTGGAGCTTCCTGAATGTATGTTTGATCGCCTGGTCCCTTGCTAGTGCTCTTCCATGTGAATGGAAACACCTGTCTTATATATACATATATATATATATATATATATATATATATATATATATATATATATATATATATATATATATATATTCCTGGAACATGCTGACATTACCTGTGACCTATTGTAGTACAAAAGGTGTAACATGGAAAATGTGTATTAAAGGCAAAATGATCCTATTTACACTGATGCCACACAGTTTTCTGAGTTGTACACCCTTCCACAATCCTTACTGTTGCCTGATATTCATGGTGATTCTTAAATCAAGGGTTCAAATGTCATTTTTGATATGTGCAGTTCTTGCTCTGTATACCATTCTTCAGCAGACAGACTGCTGTCCATCCATATGGTACATGGTCCATTCTACCCTGCTTGACCTCTTACAGCTATGCAACATGCACACCACCATGAACATCCACAGCAAAGACTGTAATCTGTTATAGACACAGAAATGGAACATGGCTGGCACAACAGATTTCTGTCCCAAGGAATCCTTTACTTATTGACTCAACTTTCTATGCATGTCAAGCAATCCTAGGTATGGTCTGTATTCATTAATATTCTGAATGAATTGCCCGGAAATCATAAATTTTCTTTGGGATATATAGCATGGTGCTTCTTGACCATGAAGCTTAACTCACTCAACAGTGCTTGGGCTTAGCTGGCTATGCTTATTAATGGTCTTTTGAACTGCATGCCTAGTACATACCTATGAACTTATTAACATAATATATATATATATATATATATATATATATATATATATATATATATATATATATATACTTACCAATGTGCGTGCTGCATATAGAATATACATGCAGACAAAAACATTAGTTTAGTGATGAATGTATTTCTATAAGCCATCTCATTTGAATGTCATTATATGGTCATTAATATATACTACTGACCACACTAATTATCATACTACCATGATTGTGATACAGATATCTCTGAATTGCAAATACCCTGCATGTCAACACTGACTGCATAGTTTAGCTTTATACACTGTGCTATTTTTCCTTTTAGAATACCCCCTACTGTGTTATATGTCCTGTAAGAGTACCAACTCTATACTCACATAACAAGGTACCTGTAAACAAACATTTAATTGTTTACTTCAGCATGTGCCATGGTGGTGCAGTGGTTAGCATTGCCACCTCACAGCAAGAGGTTCTCTGGTTCGATTCTCAGCTGGGGTGCCTTGCAGGCAAGAATGGCATTTTTGCTCATGCCTGAAATATGTGTATGTATGTAAAATGTATAAATATAAATAAGCTGTTTAATAGAGTGGCTATGTTAAATATAAAAGAATATCTCTATTGTTGCATAAATAAGCTGTTTAATTGAGTGGCTATGTTAAGTATAGAAGTATCTCTCTATTGTTTATTAGTTTTATGTGCAATGGTGTTCCTTGAACTAGTGAGCATGTATTATAGATGTTTTTTCAATGTAGTGATTCATCAGCAGTTTTTCTTTTTGCAACAAAATATCACACTTGATTTCACTTGTGATTTAGATTGTTTCATTTTCGACCTGCTACATCGAAAATATCTGTCTATGCCTACATATGTTATGAAACAGTCAAATAAATAAAACTATGACTTCACATGGAAGCTGTGTGCTTGCTTGTTTACTTTATTGTGTAAAATAAATGAAACTGAAATTTCACATGGAATATGTATATCTCTTTACATATTTATGTATGTATAAAGTTGTACTGGCTAGTGATAATTAGGCACAAAAAGTCTGTCTAGTCTATAAGAATATACATGCAATAAAAGCCGTTACTTTCTTGTGATTCCATGACATTTCAGTTATAATTCACCTTAGGCTTCGTGTCCACAGAGTGGCGCACAGCTACAGTCATCCCACTCCACAAGGGAGAATCCACTTTGGATCCCAGGAACTACCATCCCATCAGTCTGATGAGCCTAATCTGCAAGGCCATGGAATGTATTATCATGGAACTCATAAACAAAGATATTGGCAACCTTCAAACACTGGAGCCCACCAAGTTTGGGTTTGTGAAGGGCCGATCTTGCCTCCTGAACCTGATCTACTTCTTCGAATCAGTCTCCAGAGCCGTGGACGAGGGTAAGGTGGTTCACACAACCTACTTGGACCTCGACAAGGCTTTCGACACTATCCCCCACTCCGGAATCATAGATAAACTTACAAAGCTGGGCATTAATCCCTACATCACTCAATGGGTTGCAAACTGGCTTACTGACAGAACACACACTGGAAAAGCAGCCGACTCCAAATCCAGCTCCAGACAAGTGACAAGTGTTGTATCACAGGGTTCTGTCCTGGGACCACTCTTGTTTGGCATCTACTTCTCTGAAGTACAGGCCAACACTAAGGGACTCTGGCTTACAAAGTCCGCAGATGACTACAAACTGGAAGCCATTATTGAATCCCCAAATGATGCGGATATACTACAAAAGGGCCTTACAGAAACAGATGCCTGGTGCCAGAGCCATGGGCTCAAGCTAAATGCCAAAAAATGTATAGTTATTCCCTTTGGGAAAAACCACGAACCTGTGAATTAACACATAGGTGGCAGTACACTAAACACTGAAAGTGTGATAAGAGACCTAGGGACACAGGTGGACAGTGGTCTCACCTTTGATAACCACATAGCCACAACAGTTAGAAAATCCTTCTGCGTGGCACACCTCATCACTAAGGGCTTTTCAGCTAGAAAAAAGGAGGTCATTGTCCCTCTGTACTCATTCCTCATTAGACCCATTATAGAATACAATGCCCTGTTTGGTATGTACCTCACAAGACATCTGCAACAACTAAAAAGGCTGCAGAAATACTTCACAAAAAGAATCACAGGCCTAAAGCAGATGCCTTATGCTGACCATCTAAAGAAACTCAAGCTATACTCTGTCGCATATCACCTACTCATAGGCGATCTCTGCCTAACATACAAGGCCATGTCAAATCCAGAGTTGCTGGACATGCTAATCCCAATCCCTCTGAGCCACATGCTTCAGGGATCTTAACCTTGTCATCATGATGAATAGAACATGCTGGAGGAATAGATTCCTGACCCAGAGACTCACGATACTCTGGAATAGGCTGCCCATATATGTCTTCAAGAGGAATCGATGATTGAATGGGAAATAGGAAATTCACCCTGGGGATCACATCAGTAGCCCTGGTAAACAGGCGTCCAGGAAAGTAAATATTTGTGGGAAGCAATAGCCATGGAATTGTTATGGCTAGGCTTGTATAGGCCCTAGGCTGATAGCCTAGTACCTACCTATGAACCTATGAACTGAAGGCATACCTCTCAACCTTATAGTGCAGACAGAAAAGCCTTGATAGAAACATTTAAATGGCTAAAGTAGTTACCAAACTCCAAGATAAAAGAGTAGAGGACAGTAACTTTACTAAAAAGTGTTACACAGTAGCATTATGGTACAAGTAGAAGACAAGAGTCCATATGACTCGAATATGTTTAGTTACTCCACAGGAAATACCCTCTACCACTTATCCCCCTACTGTTAGTAATCAGGTTCTTACTACCCTCTCCAGAGCTAAACACACTACAGCAATGGGCCCTGATAACATCCAGGGATGCCTTCTAAATAGTTTGATACATGACATGTCAGGCCAACTAGAACCTCTATTCAGCCACAGTCTCCAGACAGGCTTCATCCTTAGGGAATGCAGGACTGTCATCCCTCTACATAAAGGTGGACCATCAACAGACTCATAAGCTGGACTAGTCTTATATGCAAGGCCATGGAAAAAGTTATCATGGATCTAATAAATACATTGGAAATCTTCAAACACTGGGCCCATCCCAGTTTCATTTTGTCAAGGGTAGGTCACACCTACTAAACCCAGTGGACTACTGTGAGAATGCCACTTGAACAATGGATGACTGGCAGAAAAGTTCATATGGCCTACCTCAACCTGGTAAAGGCATTTAACACACTGCCTCACTTAGGTATTATAGACAATCTTGAAAATGTAGACATAAAACACTATGTAACCCGATGGATAGTCAAATGGCTCATGGATAGGACACATAAAGTTAGGCTGGGGGAATACAGCTCCTCAACTAGGCCTGTTACTAGTGGTGTTCCACAGGACTCAGTACTTGGCTCTCTCCTGTTTGGAATACACTTCTCTGACGTCATAGCAAATATAGCGGGTCTTTGGGTGACCAAATCTGCAGATGACTGGAAGTTGGGTGCAATGACTGCTTCCTCTAAAGATATAAATATCCTTGAGGAGGGTGTGAGAGACAAGTAACTGGTGCCAGAGATATAGCCTAATACTCAATTCCAAAAAATGCATATGTATACCCTTTGGTAAGTTGACCACCCCTGCAAATTACAACACTGATAACACTCTCCTAAAAGTAAACCCAGTGGTAAGGGACTTGAGAACTCAGGTTGACAGTAACCTGAACTTTGATCACCATGTGTCCACGGTGGTGAGAAAATCCTTCTATGTGTGCCAAGTTATAACTTATGGTTTGGCATCCAGATCTAAGGAGATCATAATCCCACTATACTTAGCCCTCATTAGACCAGTAATCAAGTACACTGCACTCTTCAGCATGTACCTGACCAAGCATTTCTAACAACCATAGTGGCCACAGAGAATCCTTATTAAAAGAATACAGGGTGTAAAAAACATGCCTTATCTGGAAAACCCCAAACTCTTGTCCCTGTACTCAGTCTCCTACAGACTACCACAGGGCAATAAAACCTAGCCTAAAAGACCTTCTCAAATCCAGCCTTAATGGATATGCTGCACATTCACAAAACAAACAGCACAAGAATTACTCAGTCTGAGGATCTAAACATTGTCTGTGACATAATTAAAACATGTTGGAGGAACAGGTTTGTGTTTTTACCCTTTTTCTGGAAAAAGATTCTCCATTTATGTGAAACAGAGCTCTTCTTTAAGCTTATTCCAATAACATTTGGACCAATCAATGGGAAAGCATAAATTCACCCCTGCTTGCCACCTGTGACTTTTATGGACGGCAGCAGCTTATAGTCTAAGGCACAGGCATACACCAAAGTCTTTCTGGTCCTTGGGCACAGACAACTATGAAAACTGGGGCATGAATGGCTAGGCTTAAAAGGCTCTAGGGCCATTAGATTGATAACCTCCAATTAGGATTTATTCTGTTGAGTTGCAAATGCATGAAATTGCTTTCCTTACAAATTTGTGTAACAAGAACAAGTTGGAGTCCCAAAATACATACAATAAGCAAAATCAGCTATAGTGAAATGTAGGAAACATCGATACTGGTTAGCGATGAGCTTCTCTTTAAATAAACTATACTTTACTGGGTATGACACTGCTGTATGCAATGTATTTTAGATATTATATATAATGGACAGAAGTAGGTTAAAAAATAAAAAAGACAACTGGGTACACAAGTCCCAGTATAAACAAGTGTCTGATCCACATATGCACACAGTGAAAAACTGTCAGTGTAGAGTCTTCAAGACACAAACATTCCAACAATGAGGCTAGGTCATGTTCAGGGGAGGATGCACCTACCACATTTTAGACAGAAGTAGTAGTCCACAATAAACAAGAGGCTGGAAAAGAGCCATAAAGATGATAGAGTGGAGTACTGGGGATAAGGAAGACATTATGTACCGTTACTATTATGCAAGAAGCACAGAATTTCCAGATAGAATACATTCAAAATGATTAAAACAGAAACTGGTGGAAAGAAAAATACTTGCATAAAAAAACTATCAAAACCATCACATGTATTTTTGTGTTCATTTATACAACAGATCAGTGAAAACTATTATATAGGCAAAAATGTTGGGCCATTTGGAAGAATACGTAACCAAGGAAGTGCAAAAAATTTAAAGAACAAAGCCTAGAGATTTTCAAAATGCATGAAAAATAAACATGGACATGGGAAAGAAAAAGAGATCTGATTTCTTGCAATGTTTGTGCAGAAGAGAAAGCCAAAATAGTCAATACCAGAAAGCATCTCCAAATATATTTGAAGAGAAATACAGGCAAAGTATCCAAGTATGGAAACTTTCACAACCCAAACAATAAGATCACAAAGGGGGACTGTAAAACAGAAGATTAGTAAAGTAAAGGTTAAATTTACAGAAGCTGAAGTTATGAAATAATTCCAAAGTGAAGGATTTACCATAGGAAGTCTAACACACAAAGTAAGGAAAACAGAAGGGAAGACATATGGACATGAGAAAGTATCCCTGGGATTCAAGAAGCTCGGCACAAGGACGGTTTTAGCCTTGCGCCAAGCGTCCTCACTACAGATGGTGCAGCAGCACCATATGAATATGCATGAGAGCGCGCCATCGCAACCTCGACGTGCACAGGAAACATGTGCGAGTGCAGGGGTTGTGTACAAGTACTCTACGGAGGCATAAACATGCCCCAACACTTGCAAAACCTACTATGCCTACCAGTAGAGCCTGCCCGTTATAGTAAGTCAATAATTCAGTGTCCGTGGATACCGAAATGTATGCTAAGCATACAAGAGTGTCCACAAACAGTGAAATAAAATCGAAGTAATAAACACACAAGCACGTAGTAGAATGTTGAGCCCGGTCCCTAGAACTTTCACAATTAGATGTTCTGTCCCTATTATACATTTGAATTGCTGCAATATCGAAGGTTTAAGCAAAGCACAGAGTGTCTGCACATCGCTGCCCTCTGCCGAGCGTAGCTTACACATCATATTCATTCAAATAGAGAAAAACACGCAGAATCAATGTGTCAATAGTGTAGTGTTTAGAGCATCCGCCTAACAAACAGGCATTCACGGTTCGAGCCCAACAATAGTACATATCATTTTCCATGTGGAATGAATGCCATTTTGCCATAAAACTGACAAAAAGAGTATCGCACGAGACATTTAACTTAAATATCATTCAAGCAAAGTGGTACTATCATAATGAATAAGGTACTAGTAAGCAGGTGTAAGCACAAATAAGCAGCGTAAACACATATAAGCACCAGTAAACAAGTCTGAGTGCACTTGCACGGGTCTAAGCAGTGCCCAGCATAGGAAATGTATATAAGTATATACAGATATATAATATATATATATATATATATATATATATATATATATATATATACACACACACACATGCATATATATATATATATATATATATATATATATATATATATATATATATATCTATGAAGAAAGAACGACGTAACAATAAAGCATACAAAAGGAATGAGAGGGGAATCAACAGCAACCCCAGTATTATATAGCGCTGTCAGCGTATGTCATATCCAGCTGGGCAGGAGTGAGCAAAGCACTGCTACTCACACCACAGGCAGGATATTACCAGTGGGAGTAACATTGTTGATTTGCTAAGTCTACTTTACACACAGAGGGTAGTCCCTGGTGGGACCACCCAAAAATTGATAGACCATTTGGCCATCCGACCATTACACAAGCAAGGGCAGGTATGTTCAAGGACTAAATGGTGGGAGAGCCTAAGAATACATGGGTTGGGACAACATTCGTGTAGGGCCCCTAACACTCGGGAGAGGGCAATGTGTGGAGGTGTGTCATGGCTGCAATGGCCAATGGATGGTATGCATGCATTTTAAACACAGGTGGGGTGGAGGAACTATGGGTATGAAATTATGGAGCCAGGCGTGCCAGGGTTGGATGGGCTGGTTCTAATTGGAATGCCCCGTGGAGGTCAGCGAGGTCATTATAAGTATATATGCATACACACATGCAGACATCATTATGTACAAGTACATTCTCTGTAACACATTCATTCCATTTGCAGACATAAATAACATGAATGTGCCCTTACAAACCTCGACGGTAGATAGAATAATAGGTTGTGCAAAAGAGGGATGGGACAAAACTGCTAAAACACAGAAGTGTGTAGAATGTCCGAATTCAGTGCTGCACTGAAAATAATCAAATGTGAGGACTTTCCCACACATGGAATCATTCCTGTGATCTGCCTGCTATGGCAACGCCAATTACTAAACTGGTCTATTTGTAAAAGAAATACGCTGAACACGTACATAATTAGGCTCTCATTTGTAACGTGTGTGTTACCACACAGTCATACTTATTAATTTATTGTAGTGTCATGTTAATGGGAGTAAGGATGTAATGAAGTATAGAGTCTAATATTGACATAAACACATGCGTGTCCCATGTGGGACAACCCAAAAATTGCGAATAGTATTCTTTTGGTCACTCATGTCACCAGTGTTTGTGGACTAAACATTTGGGAGTTCTGAGGATACGTGGAGTGAGTCAACCGATGGGATGGGTCTATAGGAGTAGGGAGTGGCCAATGTGTAATGGTGTGGATACACCATGAATATGACTGGAGAATGGATGACTGCAGTGTTAGGGAGGGATTGGGGTGTGTGTTTGGGGAACCAGGAGCCATGGGTATATGGGTGTATATGCAAATGAAGCAGCACAGCAAGTGTATTGATTAGAGCAACCACCTCACGAACAGACATTCCCATATCGAATCCCACTGTATCACATACCATTTACCATCTGTACATGAACATATTGTGACATCTGTCCACTGTATAACCTGCAAAATATCAATTAAAAGTTAACTGGAGTGAAGTGTCAGTGTCATAATGAATAAGGCACTAGTAAGCAGGTCAAGCATATATAAACACCAGTAAGCATGTGTAAGTGCGTTTTTATAGACATATATATGTGTGTGTGTGTGTGTGTGTGTGTGTATATATATATATATATATATATATATATATATATATATATATATATATATATATATATATATATATATATACGTATATATATATTTATGTGTGTGTGCGTAGATATACACAGATATACAGATAAGATAGGAAACAGCACACAAGAATGACATATGTTCACAGGCTATGCCAATGGAAGTGAGGAACCCAAGCAAGAAACATGAAACATGTAGCATGACCTTCCACCACCCCCCCAGCTGGACACGGGAAACATACACACAAACAATGTAAAGAGTCCACTGCTCCCCAGACCACAGGCAGGATACAACTGGGGGGGTAAACTGTGCACCCGTGAATTTTAATCTTGGAACACAGACAGGAGCGTCCCTTGCAGGACACCCCAAAAATTGGCAAAACCAAAAGAAGGTGATAGACCGAACATTCTAGCTGGGGTGTATACATACTCGGAATACAAGGGTGGGAAACCCTGATGACCCATGGGCCGAGACAGTTGTATGGAATGGGTCCCATGAAGTGGAGAGTGGGCAGCGTTTAGTGGTGTGTCCAGAACAGACCAGGACCCAGAGTAAGGATGGGTGCTGTGGAGATGCAGGTGGGGGAAATATGGGTAGCTACTTATGAGTCTAGGTGTGTAGGTGTTGGCTGATGTGGACCTATATGGACAGCCCTAGGGGTGTAAGCAAATGTGTTCATTGGGCAGAGGCGTCGCTCAACGAGCAGCCACACCCACTACGAGTCCCACTGCAGCAAAGTGTAATCTATTTGGCAAGGAATGGAATAACCAGATATAGACGTATATATGTAGACATATGTGTGTGTATATCTACCCATAGCGACATAGAGATAAGCCTCTCCCTCTCCATAGTACAAATGTATACATAGAGAGACAGAATACAGATACATACCCACATATAAATATATACATATGCAGACACCCATAGACCCATACGTTGTGAGATATATATATATATATATATATATATATATATATATATATATATATATATATATATATATATATATATATATATATATATATATATATATATACAGCAAAATATAAATATACATGCATGCATACATATACAGATATATCTGTATATAGTAATGTAAATATATATATATATATATATATATATATATATATATATATATATATATATATATATATATATATATATATATATGTGTGACTGTAAATATACACATGTATATAGCTAGGATATGATACAGCAGTTACGAGTAACATATGTTCACAGGCCGTGCATATGGGAGTGAGGGGTCCAATAAACAAACGTGTAACATGTAGCATCAACCCCCCACCCCACCCCACCCAGCTAGGCCAGTGAGACATACAGACACACAATAAAGGTAAACACACCACTGCTTACCAGACCACCGGCAGGATACTACCAGTGGGAGAGACCTGCCAGGTCTAATCTTGAAACATAGACATCGATGTCCCTTGTGGGTCACCAAAAATTAATGATCGGAGGCAGTCCTGGTAATGACTTATCACACTAGGCTGTAGATGTACATGGACCAGTAGGTTGCGCAGCCTGATAACCCATGGGTCGACACAACGTACGACGTGTGTCTCAACATGGGGAGAGTGGGCAGTGTGTAGTGGTGTGTTTATACCCTACCTGCACCCACAGTAAGGATGAGTGCTGTAGAGGAGTGGCAGGTGAGGGAACTATAGGTATGCAATTATGGGCCAAGTTGTGCAGGTGTTGGCTGGCGCAGTCATATTAGGACTGCCAAGGGATGTCAGTAATGTTCCGAAATGGGTATAGCTGACGCCCATACCTCTCAACCCCTAAGAGCACATCCACTGGACAGGCCATAAACCATTGGGGGAACAAATAGGCACCATACCTCTGAACTGTCCCAATTTCCAGGGATTTCCCTGATTTCGACTCAGTTTCTAACTGTCTCACTTAAACCCTCCTGAAACTAGTGACATTTGGAGGAAAGGTGGTGAATTACACGTAATGAATAATGACAACAATTAAGAGTTATAAACATCATTTACCTCAAAAAATATGTATGAATTCATATGCTCTGAGTCTGTCAATGTATCAGGTTAATAGCACCAATAATTTAAATGTATCCCTGATGTTGTTATGCTGTGTCCCTGATTCAGTTTGTATTTTTCCCCAATCGTATGAGAGGTCTGATAGGGAAAGAAAGCACATATTCCACTGACAACCTTAGAAAGATGATAGAATATTAGGTATGCAGTAGCATGACTCAGCTGAAGGATGTGGGTTCCAAAACCAAATTACTTGTCTGTATTGAAGAGTGTCAGTTCCCATGTATTAGCCAGATGGGTGCAGATTGTAAGAGGAACACACCAATAATATGAATCAAACTCTGGACAGGCAACAGATTCTGTACAGTCGAATGGCATACTGTCGCCTAATGGGTAGCCATTCCCGATACTGTAGGCATGTAATCCGATGTAATAGGCATCACAAGGTAATATCATAGTCCTCACTCCCACCTAGAGGTGTGAGTGTCAGATGCAAACACCAAATGCAGTGCATTTGCAAGTGCGGGAGCAAGCAGGTGTAAGCCTGCCTCGACTGCCAGCATGTGAGTATTACACTGGCAAATCAATGTAGAGGCTAACTGAGTGTAAGAAACTGTAACCAGAGGTTAGCATTGCTTAGTACCATGCAAAGCCATGCACACCCACTCACAACTGCTTTAATGTGCCTTAATTACACCGTATCCAATGGCATTGTTCTGCCCTGCAACAATATAAACGGCCTCTGCAAGGCCCGAAACCAGGACCCTGCACACACAGCTATTGTGATTTAACAGTAAGCCATGGCAAATATACAGACATCGGACCTTATCACAAACATATCATCCAGTGCAGTCATTCAACAGTATAGCAAATGTATTCCATCATGCAGATGTATGTGTGAGTGTTTATGTCCAGATATAGATACATACATATATATATAGATATATCAGGAACATCCCATGTGACAACAAAGCATTGCAAAGGAATGAAAAGGGAAACACCAGCAACGCCTGTATTATGTAGTGGTGTTGTCCTATGTAATATCAAGACTCCCTCAGACAGACATGTGTCATTCATACACACAAACATTTGTACATTGGCCATATACATCACTCTGTGCATGTTATTTACATTAACACAACAGTTCCTGTCCAATCATTATGTTAGTACAGTACACTTGCAAGGCACTCTGTGCGACATCATCATCATGATAAAGATAAATGGGATAACCATAGAGGGACTGGTAGTGTTGTGTGTACAATGGGGTCGTCTGCATCATGTGTACCTGGAACATGTAGGACTCATGCATACTAGGATCGTATGCCTGAGAGACAAAAGTGAGGACAACTGGAGTATGTTGTGATGCATATTAAAAGGGTTACATGTATCCATTGGACACTTGTGTGAAATGGACAGCTATGTATGGGGCAAATGTTGTTCTAGGAACCAACTGGCCATTTGTTTCCGAAGGGTGAGAGTGGGATGTGGAGGAAGGAGAGTAGATATGCTTGTGGAGGATAGGTAGGGTAGGATGACAGACAAGACAGCATACAGGGTCGGTATATGACACATGTTGGGGGATACACCTCGGATGGGGTGGGGTGTTTGGCATTCACAAGCACATGAGCCCCCAGATGGAAACAGTGGGATGGAGGTCCCCAGCCATGGGCAGCCACCACTGCACCAAAACAGCTTCAAGGGTGGCAGTGCTGGGGGCTGTCTAGGAGGGGCAGCATCACCCTGAGCTGGCGTATCTGGCCTTGGAACCCCTTATTGAGCCCCCTATGCACCACGTCCGGGACTGTATGACAGCGGACATGTTCCTGTCTGGACCTGCTCCCAGGGGGGTAAGCCCCATCCTCAGTGGTGGTACCACCAGAAGGTGGTACAGAGCCAACAGAGGTGGTGGTCCAAGGCTGGACCCCAGATGTGCTGGTGCCCAGTGCCATGGCCAGCTGAAGTGGGACAGGAGGTTCTGTCGGGACCTCCAAAGCCATACAGCCTATGGTGTTGCAGTTTAAACACAGATATGGTTTAGTAATAGTCAACAGCATTCAGGATTACTTACAACAGCATACATAGATATGACCATCAACCCAACACAACAGATGGTATACATTTGCAGAGGGAGCACAGCATGTGCATATATACTGCATGACATCTGTACAAAGTGTAGAAGACTTGTAACTGCAGCTATTAACAGTGGCCCATTATTGGCATGTCACTGAGAACCCCAGACAGAGTCTGTCATACCACTGTTTCATGTGACATATGTCCAGTCAGGGATGTGATGGCAGTAACTCATCACTATCATCATGTACTGGCTGCAATCCTCACACTATGCTCCTGCTATTCACAGATGTGTGTTCAGTGAGTAACACAGGAAACAAATGGTTCTAAACAGTGACCAGTCCACAGATGGCCCTACAGATGGGGTCCCTAACAAATAGAGCATTGTCCTGTCAGTTTTAAAACATGCAGAATAGCCATTACCACACACAACTTGTTAAACAGGCAGTAGTCTCAATGAAGCATAGCTACACTTGCATGCTGTAGTCATGTTTGGCACATCACCCTCCTGTCTTTAGGCTATTTCCCACTGTGTATGTTGTTTGAGGAACATCCAGATATCATCTGTGATGCCGTTTACCAAACACCAGATTCAGGTACCACTCACAGCAACTGTCATGGGCAAACACCAACATGATGTTCCTAGATATTGTACTGTGTTTTTCATGCGAATGGCTATGGGAACATCATCACAGCTGTTCCACATGCAATCAGCTAGAGAAGGATTGCAATAGGTGCAGAGGCCGTTACCTGATCATGACCATCACTTATAATACACAAGCTGCTGCTGAGCAAGTGTACACCTCCACATCCACCAGAGAGTGTGTGGGAGGGACAGACAGAGGCAAAGTACATCAGAGAAGGGCTTGGAGACTAAAACCTAAGCATCGTCTGTCACACACCTACCAGTATAGGGGTCAAACCCCTGACTGACTAGTCATTACTATTACAAGTGCATGCAGTTACTCCATGTGCCACAAAGCCGACATGCTGGTGTGCTGTAAGAACATATATGTGTGTTGGTGAGTGATATCTGCAACAGACATATAGTAAACATACATTAGGTGTAGCACACATGGCTGTCCACATAAACGGATGTCATTGTCAACACAACCACACTCTCTAATGGATTCACATTGACACTCTTTGCCAGGCCCACAAATACACTTCCAAACTACTTAGTTTGCCACACTGCAGTAATGCACAGGTACTACATGCACTACAGGGGATATCTGGAGGTTCTATGGGCTAGGGCATGTGAACATGTTTGACATCTGTTGGTATGCCAATGGGAGTTATACTGAGAGTGACTGTGGCTGGGATCATCATACCCTACATGCAGACACAAGGTGCCAGTACTGACATGCATGTGTGCATTGCTTCATGGGTGTGTAGTGGTTGGCTGTGCAAGATGGCTGTACAAGACTGGGTGAGGGGTAATCCTTGGCATCATGCCACCCGATAATGATGTGCAGTGTGGTACAGGGGTGTAGTGTCTGCAATGTCCCACACAGATGGGTATTGTATGAACTGCCCTGACATCCTAGTTACCATTGTGTATGGCCATAGCTTTGCAATGCATGCCACATCTGTGTTTGATCGTCCTTGACACTGACATTGCCTGGGATGTGCATGTCCCACAATAATGTACAGTGACATGTACAGGTGTACTTGGTTTGGCAGGCACATGTTGTGTACACAGACTGATATCCTCCGATATGCCAATACTGGCCTGGTGTGGCAGAACCTGCTTATAGTCAGCAGGTTGACCCTGCACCTGCATTGATAGCATGATACGGGTATTCTCTGGGGTCAGTAGCATTGGTCCATACAGGGCACATGTGTAAGGCATTGTATGGCCTCTGTGGATCACATTTGTTGCAGGCATCCAGTGGGGAACATAGTGAAGGCACATTGTCTGCAATTATGTACCTATTGTACTGCTGTACAGGGTACCATGCCCTCTGCAGCCCACTGCAATCACACCATGCCTACTGTCTGTCATCAATATGCAGCATACTAGCAACATAGCAGGATATTCTAGGCAAGTGTGGTTGTGTATGACACATGGGTTCAGGACGTATTCCAGGTAATAGTAGGGTTGCATACTTTGTTCACCAGACCTTTTACCAGATGTAGGGGTATGGCTTGCCAACACAGTCCCATGGCTGACTGACATCTGTACTCCTCGTGAGGTGGACATTGTGACATATAAGACACACACCATATAGGAAAACTACAAAATCCGCTCCCCAACATGTCCAGTGGTTAGACACTAACAGCCACCTCCGCAAAGGCTCTGACAGTCAAACACACACACACACACACACACCTGCCATGTCCTGGAATAGAACACCTAACTAACTAGTTTATCACACTACAGCAATACGCAATTACAGCACGCGCTATGGAGAATACTGGGTTACAGCAGCCCTACAGGTGTATTCCTAGGTGGCTGACATTAGCAGGATTGCCAAAGGTGGTCATGTGAATTGTACAGAGTGTGCATACTCTAAAAAGCATTGTTCTTGTCTCAGGCAGACAGAGACACACACACACACACACTTGGTCTCTCTTGGAATAGAACCCCTACCTAACTAGTTTATCACACTACAGCAATATGCAGTTACAGCACGCACTACGGAGAATACTGGGTTACAGTAGTCCTAGATGGGTAGCAAACTGGCTCACTGATGGAATCCACCTAATCAAAATAGGGGAAGCCAACTCAAACAGAAGAACAGTAATCAGCGGCGTACCACAGGGATCAGTCTTGGGCCTCTGTTATTTGGGATATACTTCTCTGAGGTGCAGGCCAAAACCAGTGTGCTATGGCTTACCAAGTTTGCAGATGACTTCAAGCTGGGTGTGGTCATCAATTCCCCAAGTGGGTCTCAGCCAAACAAATGACTGGTTCCAGAAACATGGCTTCAAGCAGAATGCCAAAAGTTGCATCATCATCCCGTTTGGGGAGAGTGATGACCCCACCTGGGCAGCCAAGTGCTCTGGCTTATGCAGAATGCTTCGCATTTAACAATAAGTGAAGCCACTGTTCCGCTGTTCCACATTGAACAGCTTCGGCTCCACAACACGGGTTTTCATTGGTTTGTATACCTCAATTACTGCCAATCAGCATCACAGTATACAAATCAATCAAATAGGTATGCCACTGTTCTGCACTGAACAGCATTGGTTGTGCTACACAATCACTACTGCAGTATATGAACCAACCAAATAACTGTTCATAAGATCTACCCTTTCAGAGCAAGTGGTACTAAACAGGATACACTTTCACGTCTACTTCACAAGTTTTGCAAAGACTCCACAATACGATTACCCATTCTTAATCATGTTCTCTTTCATGGTGCAATCTCACTAAGCAGCTTGATTTTTCTGTTATTGGGTACAGCTGTGCACTTTAGTCGTCACTCACAAAACATGGTCATGAAATGCTTAGCTTGGTATAGTAGTCTGTAGCATATTCCAACCCATTTACAGGGTTAGAAATCTGCTCTGCTGCAAGCACCACTAGTCATCAATACTAATATACATGCAGATAGAAGGGTACCTGGAAACAAGAATGAAAAAAGAAATGTCTACATACAATCAAGTAGCTTTAGCTGAAAGGATGTTATGTAAGTATTTTATTTTTTGTAGAACTAAAAGCAAGGCCCAACTTTTAGTTGACTTTCTACCTCCTCCTAGCTCAGCCACTGTGGCTAAATGTCTGATATATATTTTTATTTTTTTAATCATAAACCCTACTGGAATATACTGTCAATGCCTGTGGGCAAAGTAAAACTACAGACCTCTCAGACACCCCCAAAAATACACACACACACACACACACACACACACACACACACACACACACACACACACACACACACACTTAAAAAGGTAATAAATGGATGGTCATAGCAAAACAAAAAATAGTTACCTGCTGTAGCAATCTCCAAACACAAAAACAAAACTGGATCCCCACTTTGATGAATCTTTTCCACATCCAAAAAACAAACAGCAAAATAAGTACTAGATCTAAAGAACTAAATTTTGTTTGCAACACAAACAGTACACATTGGACAGACAGCTATATATCTCTCAGAATTCCCATTTTCTGTAATAGGCAGTCCATGTATGTGAAAATGCCCCTACTCTGTCATTATCTTATTATTTATTTCCCCTGATTTGCCTGAAAACTACATATTTTATGAGGATCACACCAAAAACATAAGACAAAAATTTGGATATTCTGCAAAATTCTGGGCAGCTGAGATGTATGATGAGGGTGACTTAGTGTGTGTGTGCATGTGTGTGTGCGTGTGCATGTGCGTGTGTGTGTCCATGCACATATGTTGGCTGAAAGGCCATGGTCATGGTCGAGGTACATTTTTTGAGCAGTGTGAAAATAGGGTGTTCCACATTTTGAATGTTTGCCACACATTGCTATGGACTGTGTTCCACATTGGCCTCTTAGCAGGTTGAGACCCATGTATGGTCCCCACATATTATCACATTAATAACAATGTCCTAAGCACGCAATCAGTCATGAGGGATTTGGGCACCCAGGTTAATAGTAACCTGACTTTTGACCACCATGTTGCTTCCTTTGTACAGAAAGCTTTCTATATGGTGCACCTCATAGTAAGGGTATCTCATCCAGGTACAAGGGGATCATAACATCCCTGTATTCTACCCTTATAAGGCCAATTATTGAGTACAATGCCCCCTTCAGCATGTACCTTGCAAAACGCATGCAGCAGCTGGAGAGATCACAGAGGTTCTTCACAAGAAGAATCCAGGGCCTCAAACAGCTACCCTACACAGACGGGCTAAAAGCCCTGTCCCTCTACTCAGTTTCATACAGACTCCTCAGAGGTGACCTCTGTATGGCATACAAAGCAATCTCAGACCACGCCTTGACGGGACTGCTGCATATCCGCAAGTCAAGCTTCACTCAAGTAACCCACACATGCAATCTCAACCTGGTCTGTGACATCAATAGGACTTGTTGGTGGGAGAGATTTGTTTCTCAGAGACTCCCCCATCTGTGGAATAGACTCCCTCTCCACATCAAGAAGAGTACCTCAATATCCCTTTTCAAGCGCAATCTGGATAACTGGATGGGAAACAGAAAATATACCCCTGGGATTCCACCTGTGTCCCTGCTGGACAGGGGCTTTGGGTGCTGACTTGTCAAAACATGGGCTAAACTCAATGCTAGGCTTATAAGGGCCTTAGGGCCAATAGCCTAGTAACTTCCTATGATCCTATGAACCAGGTGATGAAAGGTTAATAATAGCAGCCCAAGATGGTGGACTTACATACATATTAGTTTACAAAGTCCATTGAACATGTGTAAGAAGCAGACAAATGTAGGTTTTGTAAAAAAAAAAGAACTAGAAGGAGTTGCATACCTTGCTGCTGGGTGTGATACACGCAGAGGGTCTATACATTGAAAGACACACTAGTGTAGCAAGACTGTTCCATTGAGGATTGTGTGAACACCACAATACAGAAGTAGGTGAGAAGCTTTGGGAACATGAACTACAAAGTATTACAGAGAATGATGAAGTGTGCATCAGACTGGATCAGCCATTACCCACAGTCCAAAAAAGTAGCTACAGGAACACCAGTTATAGTAGTTCATTAAAAACAAAAATGTAGCATTGATCATTGAAATTGCTGCACATTGCCTTTACAGTCTTTTACATACAGCAAGACACAAAGTCATAAAATCTCAAGATTTGCAGGCAAAAATGACAGCAATGTTGAGAAAAAATGCCGAGACAGTTCCAATAGCAGTAGTAGGAGAACATTTCTATCTGGCTTGATTATATTTTGAATCCAGTAGTACAACGTTCAAAATATTACTTGAAAGATTCTTGGCACTTATTGGAACAACTTAAAGATTTAAAACTTTCGATGTCAGAATTTTTTCTAGCTTCATTGGATGTACAGTCTTTGTACACCAGTATTGACCATGAATTTGGTGTTGAATATTTGAGACAATATTTAGTTGCCAACACAGGTTTCAGTAGTACTAGGGTCAACACTATTTGTAGTCTTATGGAATGTGTATTACACAATAATTTCTTTAAATTCAATGACAAATTCTACAGACAAATCTCTGGTGTTGCAATGGGGGCAAGGGTAGCTCCAGCCTATGCTAACTTGACCATGGCACAATGGGAGAATACTTTCTTGGTGAATTGTATTTACAAAAACAAGATTATTTACTACATTCGATATATAGATGATTTGTTTTTCTTATGGAATGGTACTTTACAGGAATTTCATGAGTTTGTTCATTACTTAAATAACACTACAAATTGTTTTACTTTCTCTGTTGGTGAATTTGGAACTAACATAAATTTTCTAGATTTGCATTTAAGTTACGATAGTGAACTTAAAAAGTTTTCAAGTACTATACACAGAAAATCTACATTTGCAAATCAATATTTACACAAAAATAGCATACATCCCTATCATATGAAGAAAGGAGTTATAAAAGGTCAATACATTCGCTTAAGTAGGTTGACATCTGACAATGATGTCTTTTTAAGTGAAATACATCTTAAGGAGATTTTTTGTCAACAGAGGTTATAAGTTGTCATGGTTAAAAACAATAGAAAAAGAGGTAATAGCTCTTCGTGAGACCACAGCAAGGCCCATTTTAACAGTAGGGTCATTGGCAACTAAAGTAACTACTAAGGACAATAAGGAATTTACTAGTTCCTTTTTGTTACCTATTAGTAATGAGATGTGGTTAATTAAAGATATCATTGTTAACAATTGGAAGATTATCTTGGGTAACCAAGATTTAGTGAACATCCTAGGTACTAATCCAAAGTTCACTTTCAAAAAAGTAGTCAACCTTAAAAGTGTACTTGAGAAAAAGGAGAACACAAGTATTACTAGTAGAATGGGTGCTATATACACTAGAGGTACTTTTTCTTGTCACTGTTGTAAACAGTGTAGATACATCATCAATTCATCTTTTGTGTATTTTCAACATCTACGGACAACCTATTGGTTAAAACATTACTTCACATGTCATAGTACTATGGTTGTTTACCTAGCTCAGTGCCAAACATGTCCAAGTTATTATGTGGGTATGACTACAAGAACTTTAAAAATCAGAATTAGTGAACACATTTTGGCTATTAGAAAAAAAGATACAAACAATGCCCTAGCAAGGCATTCTATCAGCTGTAATGAATTTAAAAAGTTTACATTTGCAGTTTTAGATAGTGTTAACAGTGAAATTTTTAGTGGAAATTTTAAACTTTTATTGGAGTGTAAAGAGTCTTTTTGGCAAATATTTTTAGGAGCTGACAGATTTCCAGGTCTCAACGAAACCATAAATATGAGATGTTTCCTGGAAATGAATTCATAAATTATATCATTAAATATAATTCAAAGTATGAACACATATATGCACATACATATTTATACATACATTTTCCTCATAATACTTATTCATGAGTTTATTATATTTTTTACAATTGCTTTAATGTCTGTCCTTAAGTCTTTATGTCTTTAAGTCTTAATTACTTAAATTGATTAATTATGTAAATTAATTTGTGATTGATGTAGTATTTAAACAGTTGTATGGATGGAGAAGTTGTTTCTGAGGAAGTTCACAGAAGATTAAACGTGAATGAAAGCACTAAAAAACAACTTGTGGAGTCTCATAATTTGCTGTTGGGTTGAAGCTGATTTCGTTCTTTGTACTTAGTTACTTGGTTCACAGTGTGTTTTTCGTTTTTTTCTTACACCTACTTACTTGCCCTTTCCACTCACTTCCTAACTTTATCTAGATAAAAACAAACACCTACCCAGTTAGACTTTCCTGTTAGTCAAACTTCAGTAAACAAATAACATGCATGACCTTGTCCTTACAAATGCTTCCCCTGCCTACACCCACTAATATAATACAATACAATGTGATATACAACTTATGATTGCAACAACTACCCAGCCAAAGACCAAAATAAAAATTATACCCAGATAAGGAAATCTGTGGAAATAACTGTCCACCCATACCACAAGAAAAATCAAACTGAAAAAATAAGAAAGCAACATTACTGGTCAATAACTACTTCATAATGCTCAACTATCCCTGATTTTGCCTCATATTATTTACCCTTCTCATTATAAAATGTTTACATCTTCTGGAAAATCACTGAAGACTACAGCTGTTCCATAATATCAGACATTAGAGTCAGTCTTTAGGAAATCCATGTTCCTCCTACTAATGTGAATTAGAGTAATATTTAAAAGTTATACATGATTTTGGACTTGTAAAGACTCTGGTGGTCATTAGTCTAGTATAAACATATGAATCTACTAGTTATGTACAAGTCATGGCACAACAATGCACTGAATGCATCAGCTGTACTTATTTCTTCCTACAACATAAACTCCAAATTCAAGAATTGACATAAATAATGAAAGAGAATCAAAATAATCTCATAGATAAAAACATACAACTAACCTGTAGCACCTACAGTAGGCTTGTAAGCATGTACATAAAAACATACAACTAACCTGTAGCATCCTACAGTAGGCTTGTAAACATGTACATAAAAACATACAACTAACCTGTAGCATCCCACAGTAGGCTTGTAAACATGTACATAAAAACATACAACTAACCTGTAGCATCCTACAGTAGGCTTGTAAACATGTACATAAAAACATACAACTAACCTGTAGCATCCTACAGTAGGCTTGTAAACATGTACATAAAACATACAACTAACCTGTAGCATCCTACAGTAGGCTTGTAAGCATGTACATAAAAACATACAACTAACCTGTAGCATCCCACAGTAGGCTTGTAAACATGTACATAAAACATACAACTAACCTGTAGCATCCTACAGTAGGCTTGTAAACATGTACATAAAAACATACAACTAACCTGTAGCATCCTACAGTAGGCTTGTAAGCATGTACATAAAACATACAACTAACCTGTAGCATCCTACAGTAGGCTTGTAAACATGTACATAAAAACATACAACTAACCTGTAGCATCCTACAGTAGGCTTGTAAACATGTACATAAAACATACAACTAACCTGTAGCATCCTACAGTAGGCTTGTAAGCATGTACATAAAAACATACAACTAACCTGTAGCATCCTACAGTAGGCTTGTAAGCATGTACATAAAAACATACAACTAACCTGTAGCATCCTACAGTAGGCTTGTAAGCATGTACATAAAAACATACAACTAACCTGTAGCATCCTACAGTAGTCTTGTAAACATGTACATAAAAACATACAACTAACCTGTAGCATCCTACAGTAGGCTTGTACGCATGTACACAAAATATACAACTAACCTGTAGCATCCTACAGTAGGCTTGTAAACATGTACATAAAAACATACAACTAACCTGTAGCATCCTACAGTAGGCTTGTAAACATGTACATAAAACATACAACTAACCTGTAGCATCCTACAGTAGGCTTGTAAACATGTACATAAAACATACAACTAACCTGTAGCATCCTACAGTAGGCTTGTAAACATGTACATAAAAACATACAACTAACCTGTAGCATCCTACAGTAGGCTTGTAAACATGTACATAAAAACATACAACTAACCTGTAGCATCCTACAGTAGGCTTGTAAACATGTACATAAAACATACAACTAACCTGTAGCATCCTACAGTAGGCTTGCAAACATGTACATAAAACATACAACTAACCTGTAGCATCCTACAGTAGGCTTGTAAACATGTACATAAAAACATACAACTAACCTGTAGCATCCTACAGTAGGCTTGTAAACATGTACATAAAACATACAACTAACCTGTAGCATCCTACAGTAGGCTTGTAAACATGTACATAAAAACATACAACTAACCTGTAGCATCCTACAGTAGGCTTGTAAACATGTACATAAAACATACAACTAACCTGTAGCATCCTACAGTAGGCTTGTAAACATGTACATAAAAACATACAACTAACCTGTAGCATCCTACAGTAGGCTTGTAAACATGTACATAAAAACATACAACTAACCTGTAGCATCCTACAGTAGGCTTGTAAACATGTACATAAAAACATACAACTAACCTGTAGCATCCTACAGTAGGCTTGTAAACATGTACATAAAAACATACAACTAACCTGTAGCATCCTACAGTAGGCTTGTAAACATGTACATAAAACATACAACTAACCTGTAGCATCCTACAGTAGGCTTGTAAACATGTACATAAAAACATACAACTAACCTGTAGCATCCTACAGTAGGCTTGTAAACATGTACATAAAACATACAACTAACCTGTAGCATCCTACAGTAGGCTTGTAAACATGTACATAAAAACATACAACTAACCTGTAGCATCCTACAGTAGGCTTGTAAGCATGTACATAAAAACATACAACTAACCTGTAGCATCCTACAGTAGGCTTGTAAACATGTACATAAAACATACAACTAACCTGTAGCATCCTACAGTAGGCTTGTAAGCATGTACATAAAAACATACAACTAACCTGTAGCATCCTACAGTAGGCTTGTAAACATGTACATAAAAACATACAACTAACCTGTAGCATCCTACAGTAGGCTTGTAAGCATGTACATAAAAACATACAACTAACCTGTAGCATCCTACAGTAGGCTTGTAAACATGTACATAAAAACATACAACTAACCTGTAGCATCCTACAGTAGGCTTGTAAGCATGTACATAAAACATACAACTAACCTGTAGCATCCTACAGTAGGCTTGTAAGCATGTACATAAAAACATACAACTAACCTGTAGCATCCTACAGTAGGCTTGTAAACATGTACATAAAAACATACAACTAACCTGTAGCATCCTACAGTAGGCTTGTAAGCATGTACATAAAACATACTACTAACCTGTAGCATCCTACAGTAGGCGTGTAAACATGTACATAAAACATACAACTAACCTGTAGCGTCCTACAGTAGGCTTGTAAGCATGTACATAAAACATACAACTAACCTGTAGCATCCTACAGTAGGCTTGTAAGCATGTACATAAAAACATACAACTAACCTGTAGCATCCTACAGTAGGCTTGTAAACATGTACATAAAACATACAACTAACCTGTAGCATCCTACAGTAGGCTTGTAAGCATGTACATAAAAACATACAACTAACCTGTAGCATCCTACAGTAGGCTTGTAAGCATGTACATAAAACATACAACTAACATGTAGCATCCTACAGTAGGCTTGTAAGCATGTACATAAAACATACAACTAACCTGTAGCATCCTACAGTAGGCTTGTAAGCATGTACATAAAAACATACAACTAACCTGTAGCATCCTACAGTAGGCTTGTAAACATGTACATAAAAACATACAACTAACCTGTAGCATCCTACAGTAGGCTTGTAAGCATGTACATAAAACATACAACTAACCTGTAGCATCCTACAGTAGGCTTGTAAGCATGTACATAAAAACATACAACTAACCTGTAGCATCCTACAGTAGGCTTGTAAACATGTACATAAAACATACAACTAACCTGTAGCATCCTACAGTAGGCTTGTAAGCATGTACATAAAACATACAACTAACCTGTAGCATCCTACAGTAGGCTTGTAAACATGTACATAAAAACATACAACTAACCTGTAGCATCCTACAGTAGGCTTGTAAGCATGTACATAAAAACATACAACTAACCTGTAGCATCCTACAGTAGGCTTGTAAGCATGTACATAAAACATACAACTAACCTGTAGCATCCTACAGTAGGCTTGTAAACATGTACATAAAAACATACAACTAACCTGTAGCATCCTACAGTAGGCTTGTAAGCATGTACATAAAACATACAACTAACCTGTAGCATCCTACAGTAGGCTTGTAAGCATGTACATAAAAACATACAACTAACCTGTAGCATCCTACAGTAGGCTTGTAAGCATGTACATAAAACATACAACTAACCTGTAGCATCCTACAGTAGGCTTGTAAGCATGTACATAAAAACATACAACTAACCTGTAGCATCCTACAGTAGGCTTGTAAACATGTACATAAAAACATACAACTAACCTGTAGCATCCTACAGTAGTCTTGTACCAATGTACATAAAAACATACAACTAACCTGTAGCATCCTACAGTAGGCTTGTAAACATGCACATAAAAACATACAACTAACCTGTAGCATCCTAAAGTAGGCTTGTAAACATGTACATAAAAACATACAACTAACCTGTAGCATCCTACAGTAGGCTTGTAAACATGTACATAAAAACATACAACTAACCTGTAGCATCCTACAGTAGGCTTGTAAGCATGTACATAAAAACATACAACTAACCTTTAGCATCCTACAATAGGCTTGTAAACATGTACATAAAAACATACAACTAACCTGTAGCATCCTACAGTAGGCTTGTAAGCATGTACATAAAACATACAACTAACCTGTAGCATCCTACAGTAGGCTTGTAAGCATGTACATAAAAACATACAACTAACCTGTAGCATCCTACAGTAGGCTTGTAAGCATGTACATAAAAACATACAACTAACCTGTAGCATCCTACAGTAGGCTTGTAAACATGTACATAAAAACATACAACTAACCTGTAGCATCCTACAGTAGGCTTGTAAACATGTACATAAAAACATACAACTAACCTGTAGCATCCTACAGCAGGCTTGTAAGCATGTACATAAAAACATACAACTAACCTGTAGCATCCTACAGCAGGCTTGTAAGCATGTACATAAAAACATACAACTAACCTGTAGCATCCTACAGCAGGCTTGTAAGCATGTACATAAAAACATACAACTAACCTGTAGCATCCTACAGTAGGCTTGTAAGCATGTACATAAAAACATACAACTAACCTGTAGCATCCTACAGCAGGTTTGTAAGCATGTACATAAAAACATACAACTAACCTGTAGCATCCTACAGTAGGTTTGTAAGCATGTACATAAAAACATACAACTAACCTGTAGCATCCTACAGTAGGCTTGTAAGCATGTACATAAAAACATACAACTAACCTGTAGCATCCTACAGTAGGCTTGTAAGCATGTACATAAAAACATACAACTAACCTGTAGCATCCTACAGTAGGCTTGTAAGCATGTACATAAAAACATACAACTAACCTGTAGCATCCTACAGTAGGCTTGTAAGCATGTACATAAAAACATTCGACTAACCTGTAGCATCCTACAGTAGGCTTGTAAGTATGTACATAAAAACATACAACTAACCTGTAGCATCCTACAGTAGGCTTGTAAGCATGTACAAGAATGTCTCACTGGAGCCATATCTATGTGTGAAGTGGGCTGTTCCTTCAATTGAGCCAGCAGAAACAACTACCTAGTATTTGAGCAATAAAACATGGCCATAATTACTTTCACATACAGCACCCCACAACAAAACTAACTATAAACTTATTGTCACTATCCACAAAAGGAAAACACAATAAATGTTGTATAAAAAATACATAACTAATAAGCCCCACTAAAACCTTCAACAATGACCACATCTTCTCAGATGAACTCAAACCCAGCAGAGCAAAGCAAAATGAACATGGTGAACCTCATAGAAAATAGGACTCCCGTGCCATCAATGAAAAAATAGCCAGTTAGCAATGGAGATAACATTTCTCTATTAACACAAACACACACCTAAATTACTGCACACTTAGAGTGCTGGAAAACTAGGAACCTGTGTAGAATTAAACCTAGAATACAAAGCTTTACACTATATAAACCATGCAAGATGGAAACAAGTACATCAAATACATACTGTCCACTTAAATTTCTCCAGTAATGAAAGCAAAACACAAGAGATGACATCAATAACATATAATAAAAACAAGCCCAGAAAACACCAAATAACTCTGCAGATAAAATGATGAAGCTTGATGTGAAAGCGCTTGTGTGAGATTAAATCAGTACTGCATATGTATTGGATTTACTGTGTCTATTTTATTTCTTTGAAAAAATTTTTAAAAGAGTTTGGAGACACTGGAGCCATACCTCAGCAGCTTTTTCTTTGTTCTACATCAATAACATACAGACTAAATTAGAATCTCCCAAACATAAAAATGTTCACTTATCTATAATGTCCAAGTGTCTAGTCTAAACAAGTCCCATTAATTCTTTGAGCAACCATCTCCTACAATGTTGACTGCTTCTCCAGATGGCTTGCACAGATTCTACAGAACAGCTTAACCAGCAGAATATTGCCATTATCTGTAAAACTTACTTCAAAATTCAAGTCACCTATAGCAAATCATGACAGTCATTTATAATTCTAGTGTCACCAGGTTATCTTACAGTGTAGTACCTCGCAGGATGCGCAGTAGGAAACCCCGCCCCTAACCACCCACAACTGACATTGCGAAGACCGGACAGCTTGTAAATAATGTAAATAAACATTTGACTAACAAGTCCCTGTCACTACCATCCACTACCATCAACATGAAAATACAACAACAAGCAAACCCCCATCTCAAACATCTACCTGCTAAAACCTTGATTAATTTGACATTATAATAATCGCACATTTCATGCTATTTAACACAGATAATGATATAACACTTGTAACAACATGAAAATATAATAAGCAAGCCCCTGTCACAAACATCTGCCTTCTAAAACCTGATTACTTTCACATTATAATATGTAGGTATTTGGTAGGTATTTAGTATGTGGTTTTCTTGATATAAACGTGATTTTTTGCAATGTATTTGGTACGTATGTAGCATGTGCTTTTCTTGCAATAAATGTGATTGCGATATTAAGAAGGTGTCCAGTTTATATGTATTACTGAACTCTGATGTCTGTGTTTATTTTTCAGCACTTTTTACTTGTGGCATTAAAAACCTGTGTGTTTATACTTCAGATCTCTGTGTTGACATGTCAGCACTCGCTGTTTTGTGTGCTTAACGGTCGTTGCCTATTGTAATTGTGCCATTAAAAACGTGTCTGCAGCACGGTATATTACAGAACTGTGATGTCTGTGTTTATATTTCAGCGCTTTATGGATATCCAGCACGGAAAATGTAATGCTTTGACTGGGGGCATATTCGCTGCATTGTGGATATCCAGCAAGGAAAATGTGCCTGTTTTGTGTGCTTAGCGGTTGTTGTCTATTGTAATCGTGCCATTAAAAACGTGTCTGCAGCACAGTATTTTACAAAACTGTGATGTCTGTGTTTATATTTCAGCGCTTTATGGATATCCAGCACGGAAAATGTAATGCTTTGACTGGGGGCATATTCGCTGCGTTGTGAATATCCAGCAAGGAAAATGTGCCTGTTTTGTGTGCTTAGCGGTTGTTGTCTATTGTAATTGTGCCATTAAAAACGTGTCTGCAGCACGGTATGTTACAAAACTGTGATGTCTGTGTTTATATTTCAGCGCTTTATGGATATCCAGCACGGAAAATGTAATGCTTTGACTGGGGGCATATTCGCTGTGTTGTGGATATCCAGCAAGGAAAATGTGCCTGTTTTGTGTGCTTAGCGGTTGTTGTCTATTGTAATTGTGCCATTAAAAACGTGTCTACAGCACAGTATTTTACAAAACTTTGATGTCTGTGTTTATATTTCAGCGCTTTATGGATATCCAGCACAGAAAATGTAATGCTTTGACTGGGGGCATATTCGCTGGATTGTGGATATCCAGCAAGGAAAATGTGCCTGTTTTGTGTGCTTAGCGGTTGTTGTCTATTGTAATTGTGCCATTAAAAACGTGTCTGCACACAGTATTTTACAAAACTGTGATGTCTGTGTTTATATTTCAGCGCTTTATGGATATCCAGCATGGAAAATGTAATGCTTTGACTGGGGGCATATTCGCTGTGTTGTGGATATCCAGCAAGGAAAATGTGCCTGTTTTGTGTGCTTAGCGGTTGTTGTCTATTGTAATTGTGCCATTAAAAACGTGTCTGCAGCACGGTATTTTACAAAACTGTGATGTCTGTGTTTATATTTCAGCGCTTTATGGATATCCAGCATGGAAAATGTAATGCTTTGACTGGGGGCATATTCGCTGTGTTGTGGATATCCAGCAAGGAAAATGTGCCTGTTTTGTGTGCTTAGCGGTTGTTGTCTATTGTAATTGTGCCATTAAAAACGTGTCTGCAGCACAGTATTTTACAAAACTGTGATGTCTGTGTTTATATTTCAGCGCTTTATGGATATCCAGCACAGAAAATGTAATGCTTTGACTGGGGGCATATTCGCTGGATTGTGGATATCCAGCAAGGAAAATGTGCCTGTTTTGTGTGCTTAGCGGTTGTTGTCTATTGTAATTGTGCCATTAAAAACGTGTCTGCAGCACAGTATTTTACAAAACTGTGATGTCTGTGTTTATATTTCAGCTCTTTATGGATATCCAGCACGGAAAATGTAATGCTTTGACTGGGGGCATATTCGCTGTGTTGTGGATATCCAGCAAGGAAAATGTGCCTGTTTTGTGTGCTTAACGGTTGTTGTCTATTGTAATTGTGCCATTAAAAATGTGTCTGCAGCACGGTATTTTACAAAACTGTGATGTCTGTGTTTCCATTTCAAAGCTTTCTGGATATCCAGCACGGAAAATGTAATGCTTTGACTGGGGGAATATTCGCTGTGTTGTGCGCAAGGTTTCATTAGTAATATTAGCTGTTTTGCAGAGCTTACTTAGCGCTCGCTGTCACTCAAATGTGCCAATCAAATTCAACACACCCAAAGCTGCGCAGTACCGCCCGCGAGGTACTACACTGTTAGATAACCTGTCACCAACCACGAAAAGTAAAATTGCTAAATACACAGTATTAATTTAATAAAAAAAGACTGCAATAATCCCTTGTCCAACCTTCCCTTACAGCTGTAACTTCCACAACTAAGCAGAATTCTGTAAAAAGTGACACACATATTATTTAATAAAACAGCATACCCACCCCCAAACAATTAAGCCAAGTCTTGTCTCTCCACACGATCCACCTAGACAATATCTGATTTAGTACTTTGTAATGAATGTAAGAATAGATTACACTGGTTAACACATTCAGATAAATACATACATTCAATTGCAAAAGACATTTTTAACAGCTTAGCATTTCAATGTCTCATTCAGTGAAATGAAAGTCAATGCCAATCCAGAAACCAATGCACTTAGCACCTCATCAAGTTGGATATGACCATTTTCACCTCTGCTGGCACCCATTGTTTAATCCAGTATGTCCAAGATCAAAAACACTTAACAGAAAGCCAAGGATAACTGTAGCAATTTTAGAATAATTAACATGCAAACCAATTGACTTGGATATCTTACCACAAACTGATGTCTGTGTTTATTTTTCAGCGCTTTTTACTTGTGGAATTAAAAACCTGTGTGTTTATACTTCAGATCTCTGTGTTGACATGTCAGCGCTCGCTGTTTTGTGTGCTTAACGGTCGTTGCCTATTGTAATTGTGCCATTAAAAACGTGTCTGCAGCACGGTATATTACAGAACTGTGATGTCTGTGTTTATATTTCAGCGCTTTATGGATATCCAGCACGGAAAATGTAATACTTTGACTGGGGGCATATTCGCTGCATTGTGGATATCCAGCAAGGAAAATGTGCCTGTTTTGTGTGCTTAGCGGTTGTTGTCTATTGTAATTGTGCCATTAAAAACGTGTCTGCAGCACAGTATTTTTATATATTTAGTCAATGTTTTAGTTAATTTAACAAAGTTCAAGAAAATGAATTTTCAGTGGAGATTGACATCTGCAGAAAATTATAATAAAGTTATGTATGCATTTGTAAGAGACATATTTATAGGCTTGTAACACAGTTGGAACAGATGTGAAAAAATAAGTTCAGTGAAAGTTAGGGGAACCACAAATCTCTTGGGCAGATGATCTTTGTGGTTCCCCTGACTTTCATTGAACTTATTTTTGAGAAGAGTTGAGAAACAAAGGTTGGCATGAGAGGAAACATATTTATTTTAATGATGTGCTTCCCCTGGAAGAAGCAAAATCTCTAAATGTATGAGTTGGGTTAAGTCTGAAGATAGCCTGAAACACAAAAGGAAAAAGTAAATTACACTATTTTGACTTATATACCTTTTTGTTGTAGTCAGGTAAACATGTTATGGTCTTGCAATGCACTCACCAGTGCACACACTGTCTGTAAAAATATCATGCATATACCTTTTGTACAAGTCTTCTTGACACACTGTAAAAGATCTCAGCCTTCAGTGCAGACAAGACTCCTTCTCCACTTCCACATACTGCAGCTCCATTCCTGTCACCCAACAGTCACCAGGAAAGCAGGCCTAAGCATGTTATGCCCACTAACTCTGCTTCCATAGAAGGCTGTAACTTAGTCATATGTCATAGGTTCATAGGAGATGCAAATCAATTGAGCTGCATGGACTCTTCAGCTTTGCCAGTCCTCCCTTTTCAAGAAGGGCCAGGCCTGATGAATTTATGAATACCCAACTAGTTATCCTTTTTAAAGGCAGAAAGTGTGTCACACTGTTAAACTGGGAGAGTTAGTTTGTTCTAGAGAGGTGGGTAATCACTGTGTTGTAAATCTATACCTCCATTATGTGCATTTATTTGTGGGAGTAGATGTACATCTGTGGTCCTAATATTATCTGAGCTATTTGGTTTATGGATGTATATGAGTTTTTAGATTATTGGATCCACTGTAACCAGCAAAGCCTCCTTGTGTCACAGTAGTAACACACAATAACCCTGTCCATAATGCTAGCCTGCGTCTTAAACAAAAAAAAAGCTGTTGCCATAACACTACCACTACAGAAGATAGTTCTGACTCTCATCACACATTTGCATGTGTATGCACACACACACACACACACACACACACACACACACACACACACACACACACACACACACACACACACACACACACACACACACACACACACACAGTAAATTTGTCCCCTAACCTAACCCTAAACAGTCACAATCACACACCTTAATCTATCCTCTTACCCAGTCTATCCCCTAACCCTATAATACACACACACTTGTGTGTGTGTGTGTGTGTGTGTGTGTGTGTGTGTGTGTGTGTGTGTGTGTGTGTGAATGTAACAGTATATGTATATATATATATATATATATATATATATATATATATATATAGAGAGAGAGAGAAAGAGAGTGAAAGAAAGATAGACTTACATGCACATACACTCTGTCGCTCACACACACACATTATGTATTAATATAGTTATATATACATATATAACAGCTATAGATAGATATAGACATATATGAAATATTTATTACTTTATAAAGCAGCACAACAGGAGCTGGTGTTGATAATGGCTGACCTGAATGCACATTTAAGGACAGATAGAACAGGATAGGAGGACTACCTGGGTCCAAATGGGTGGGGCAATAGGAATAAAGGAGATGCCACTCTAGACTTCTGTCAAACAGCTTGATAGTAGCCAACACGTTTCAAAAAATGACATAATTTATTTATTTTATTTTACATTTGTTGACTGGGATAGTCCAACTGGATACATGTTAATTTTCAGCGGAGGCCCGGGGAGAAAAGTTCCAATCACAACATGCAGAAGAATACAGGAAAAAATACAGAAAAATACAGGGAAAGGAAAGAACATAATATAATACATGTTTAAAGAAAATTACAGGCAAAAACCATGATATAATACATGTTACAAACAATATGCAGACTCTGTATAGTCGAGCAAGTTAAACAATCAGACATTATCAGACTTATAAGTACCTAGACTAATAATTATGGCTCAGTTTGCATGTAGCAAAAAGTACTGTTTGGCAAAATTATGAAAAAGAAGCTAGTCAGGATTAGAGCAAGGGCATAGCCAGTGAGTAATAAAATGTTGTCTGAATAAGGATTAGGGCAAGGACATAGCCAGTGAGTAATAAAATGTTGTCTGAGTAAGGATTAGGGCAAGGGCATAGCCAGTGAGTAATAAAATGTTGTCTGAGAATTTTTTTTTAATTGAGTTAGTAATGGTGCTAGAGTAAGATCGGCAGGGAGGAAGTTCCAAGTTTTGCCAACAGAAAACTCAAAATACTGAAAACGTACAGGATACCAACACTTCCTATATTCCAGCACAAGTACATACAGAAACAAATAAAACACAAACTATATTACTTGTATCTATTAATTACAGGTGTGATGATACTATTCTGCATGTATAAGGACATACTACACCCACCCACCCCTTTATCCATTAATTGCATGCGTAATGACACTACTCTACATGTATAAGGGCACCCTACACCCAGCCATCAGCTCTACATTCATGGACCCTGTATCCACTCATTACACTTGTAATGACACTGTTCTACTGTTCTACATATATATAAGGACATCCTATACCCATCTGTCAGTTCTGCATTACGGTTCCCTGCATCCAATAAGTTAGAGGTGTAATGGCACTATTCTGCATGTGTAAGGACACCCTACACCTAGCCATCAGTTCTACATACAGTACCCTGTGTTCATTAATTACAGGTGTAATGACTATATTCTGCATGTGTAATGACAGCCTACACCCAGTCATTACAGGTGTAATGAGACTATTCTACGTGTATAAGGGCACGCTACACCCAGCCATGTCAACCTCTGTTTCTCAACTCTTCTCTTAGGAAGCTGATGTTTGTGGTTCCCGATTTCCACTGAACTTATTTTTTCACATTTGTTCCAAGTGTGCTGCAAGCCTATAAATAGGGCTCTTATGACTGTAGACATAGCTTTATTATGATTTTCTGCAGATATCAATCTCCACTGAAAATTCAGTTTCTTGAAGTTTGTTACATTAACCAAAAATTGACTAAATATATAAAAATAGTTGCATAATTTTCAGTTTGTGGTAAGAGAAGCCCAAGTCAAATGGTTTGCATGTTAATTACTCTACAATTGCTACAGTCATCCTTAGCTTTCTGTTAAGTGTTTTTCGTCTTGGACCTACTGGGTTAAACAATGGGTGCCGGCAGAGGTGAAAATGGTCATATTCAACTTGATGAGGTGCTAAGTGCATTCGTTTCTGGCTTAATACTAACTTTCATTTCAATGAATGAGACATTTAAATGCTAAGCTGTTAAAACACTACCCTAAACCATTTTGTTGATGTTGCAGAAGAGGTCTAGATCCCTAGACAGAATATTTCTGATGCCATTTAATTTGTTGATGTGCAGTAAATCCATCAGTCATGTGCTGGAGGATACCTTGTATTGCAAACCTGGGTCACCTTTTTGTTGTCTCTGGGATGCCAAGTATAGGCTTTGAGTGAGTCAATGTAGGACTTGTTGTTTAGGTCTTGTATCCTTTTAATAAGGCTTCTCTATGTGTTCTAGGCCTTGTATTCTTTTAGTGAGGTGTCTGTGCATTCCAGTTGTTGAATGTGTCCAAACAGATGCCAAACAGGGCATTATACTCTCCAAATGATGTTAGCATACTGCAAGATGGTGTCATAGCAACAAATGACTGGTGTCAAAGTCATGACCTTAAGTTAAATGCAAAATAAAAGTATTATCATACCATTCAGCAAAAGCATGGCCCCTACTGATTACCACATCAATGGCAATCCCATAAGCACACAGCCTGTGTTGATAGACCTGGGTACTCAAGTTGACAACAATCTCACATTTGACTATCATGTAGCAGCAGTGGTCAGAAAAGCCTATACTTGGTTCATTTCATAAGTAAAGGAATTGCATCCAGAAAAAAAGGAGATTATTACCTCTCTGTACTCCTCCCTCATTAGGCCAATAATTGAGTATAATGCCCCATTTGGTATGTAGCTCTTCAAACACCACCATCAACTGGAAAAGCCACAGAGGTGCCTCAGGAGAATCCATGGCCTCCATCATTTGGAGAGTATAATGCCCTGTTTGGCATCTGTCTGGACACATTCAACAACTGGAATGCACAGACACCTCACTAAAAGAATACAAGGCCTAGAACACATAGAGAAGCCTTATTAAAAGGATACAAGACCTAAACAACAAGTCCTACATTGACTCACTCAAAGCCTATACTTGGCATCCCAGAGACAACAAAAAGGTGACCCAGGTTTGCCATACAAGGTATCCTCCAGCACATGACTGATGGATTTACTGCACATCAACACGTTAAATGGCATCAGAAATATTCTGTCTAGGGATCTAGACCTCTTCTGCAACATCAACAAAATGGTTTAGGGTAGTGTTTTAACAGCTCAGCATTTAAATGTCTCATTCACTGAAATGAAAGTTAGTATTAAGCCAGAAACGAATGCACTTAGCACCTCATCAAGCTGAATATGACCATTTTCACCTCTGCCGGCACCCATTGTTTAACCCAGTAGGTCCAAGACGAAAAACACTTAACAGAAAGCTAAGGATGACTGTAGCAATTGTAGAGTAATTAACATGCAAACCATTTGACTTGGGCTTTTCTTACCACAAACTGAAAATTATGCAACTATTTTTATATATTTAGTCAATTTTTGGTTAATGTAACAAACTTCAAGAAACTGAATTTTCAGTGGAGATTGATATCTGCAGAAAATCATAATAAAGCTATGTCTACAGTCATAAGAGCCCTATTTATAGGCTTGCAACACACTTGGAACAAATGTGAAAAAATAAGTTCAGTGGAAATCGGGAACCACAAACATCAGCTTCCTAAGAGAAGAGTTGAGAAACAGAGGTTGACATGGCTGGGTGTAGCGTGCCCTTATACATGTAGAATAGTCTCATTACACCTGTAATGACTGGGTGTAGACTGTCCTTACACATGCAGAATATAGTCATTACACCTGTAATTAATGAACACAGGGTACTGTATGTAGAACTGATGGCTAGGTGTAGGGTGTCCTTACACATGCAGAATAGTGCCATTACACCTCTAACTTATTGGATGCAGGGAACTGTAATGCAGAACTGACAGATGGGTATAGGATGTCCTTATATATATGTAGAACAGTAGAACAGTGTCATTACAAGTGTAATGAGTGGATACAGGGTCCATGAATGTAGAGCTGATGGCTGGGTGTAGGGTGCCCTTATACATGTAGAGTAGTGTCATTACGCATGCAATTAATGGATAAAGGGGTGGGTGGGTGTAGTATGTCCTTATACATGCAGAATAGTATCATTACACCTGTAATTAATAGATACAAGTAATATAGTTTGTGTTTTATTTGTTTCTGTATGTACTTGTGCTGGAATATAGTAAGTGTTGGTATCCTGTACGTTTTCAGTATTTTGAGTTTTCAGTATTTTGAACTTTCAGGAGTTTGGTCTTTTATATATATATATATATATATATATATATATATATATATATATATATATATACACACACACACACACACACACACACACACACACACACACACACACACACATCAAATCATCAAAACCACACATCATCGAAGAAGAGATCGTTGAGATGAGAATTTTGAAATCCCATTTCAAGCGAACCAGCAGAAAATCTTCCCAGGGTAAGTAACCAATTACACAAAAAGAAATAAAACCTAAATCACACCATCCCTAACCCATCCAGTAACTATAACAACTCCAAGATCACACTACAGTTGGGAAAAGGACAAAGTTCATTGTCATGCACAACAGGTTACTTACTCTTCATTGTTCAGCTGGCTTGTGGAAATGGCATTTCAATATTCTTGTCCTGACCATCTCGTCTTTGCTGATGTGGGGTTTTGATGATTTGTAAAATGTATAAACACACACTAATATATACACACAAATGTACACAGTCACACACACATACACAGATACATGTGTGTGTGTGTGTGTGTGTGTGTGTGTGTGTGTGTGTGTGTGTGTGTGTGTGTGTACAGTGGATATAAAAACTGTACACACCCCCTATTAAAATGGCAGGTTTTTGTGATATAAAAAAATGAGGCCACAATAAATCATTTCACAACTTATCCCACCTTTAATGTGACCTATAACCTGTACAATTCAATTGAAAAACAAGCAAATCTGTTAGGGGAAAAATATAAACAATAAAAAGCTTACAATAAGCTGGTTGCATAAGTGTGCACACCCTTAAACTAATACTTTGTTGAAGTACAGATCTTTGCAGAATGTCCAGATTTTTGCCTCAAATATTTGGTTTGTTCCTCATAAAGCCTGTAGTTTTATGGCAAATTATGGAGGAATGAAGTCACTAAATAATGACATATATTTGAGTTTCAGACTCCATATCCTTCAGAAAATGTATGTTAACACAAATCATGTTATTCTAACTGCTTTCTAAATGAACAAGAACAATCTGTCCCTATTTTTTGGCCTGTGTCCCCACATTATTTTAGGCTTAGTCCAGATTTCTTGCGTTAAGGAGTTGAGAGGTATGAAGAGCATTGGTTGTCCTTCATAAAGGTGGCAATACTACTAATGCTAGCGAGTATAGATTAATAAGCTTGACTAGACATCTCTGAAAGATTGTGAAACATATCACTATAGACTTCATAAATAAAGACATTGACAACCTAAAAATCTCTTAACCCAAATCAGTTTAGGTTTGTGAAGTGTTGATCCACCTACCTAAACCAGTGAGCTTCATTTAAAACGTCACTAAGGCTTTAGATAAGAACAAAACCCTACATAAAGCAGACGGTGATCTGAGCAAGGCCTGTGATACTATCCCACACTCAGTCATACTGACAAACTAATCAAACTGAAAGTAAATCCATATGTTACCTGCTATAGATCTAACTAGTGCCCAGACAAAATCCATTAACTCAAGTCCAGGGGCACTGTCTCCACCAAAAGACTCATTACTTCTGGAGTCCCACAGGACTTTGTGCTTAGCCTGCTCTGACTCGGCATCTGTTTATCTGATGTCCACGCTAATGTCATGGGTGTTTGGCTTATCAGCTTCACAGATGACTGCAAACGTAAAGTTATCATAAACTCTCTAGTGGACCCAAGGATCATTCAAGAAGGTGTGGTATGTATAAACACATCATGCCAGAACTATGGGGTAACAGTAATACAAAAATTGCAATATTGTGTCATTTGGAAAAAAAGCACCCTCATAGCTGCCACACAGAAGGTAACCCCTCAATTTCAGTGCAGTTAACAGAGACCTGGGCACTTTTGTATGCCATGAATTCTCCTGTAACCACCATGTCTTTATGGCTGTTATAAAATCCTTCTATGAACCCAGACAGATTACCAAGGATCCTGGATGCCTGACCTGTGTATAAGACTAAAGGGACCAGCAACATTTTAAATACTTATATCTCTTACTATCCATGTCCATGTCCATGTAATGAAGATTCAGTTTTCTCTGTTTTTGTATTATCTTTTGTTTACTCTCTTCCCACATATCCTTAGCTGCCACACTAGAATCATTTTTAATCCATACTCATAAATATTTTGTTTTACCATGTCCCCATAAATATTTCTGAACCAGTTCATGTGTGGGTACATAATTTACCTCTATTACCTTTCTTTTAGCTTCATTAATTTTGTATCCAGAAAAGATCTGAAACAGTCTCAAAATGTTCCACAACACTGTAATGTCTTTTTTGGGTTTTGCCAAGTACAAAATAGTATCCTCTGCAAATAAAGCCAGCTTTTGTTGACTAAGATAATGATTATATCCTTGAGTTGCTGAGTCCCTTATTTTCTTTGTCAATGGTTCTAAATATACCACAAATAAGACAAGGGAAAGAGAACACCCCTGCCCGGTTCCTATACTCAAGCAGAAATTATCAAGGAAGGACCCCACCCACTTTAATTTTCACTGCCAACCCTTCATATATTCTCCTAATCAGCCTTATAATTTTTTTCAGGAAATGCAAATGCTTCAATTGCCCTGCTCAAAAAGTCCCAGCTTACTCTGTCAAATGCTTTCCTTGCATCAAGACCCACCAACAACAGTGGTATTTTCTTACATTCTGCTTCTCGCTGGATTATCAATATTCTGTTAATGTTGTTAAATGTTTGCCTCCCTTCCACACAACCACACTGATCCATATCTATCAGTTTTGGCATTTCTTTTGCCATTCTTTTAGCAATTATAGACATGCACACTTTATAATCATGGTTTAGTATTGAAATGGGCCTGTATAACACTGGAGATGATGGATCTTTACCTTCTTTAGGTATTACAGCTACCACTGATTTCTTCTAGGACGGTGGTACTTCTCCTCTTAAAATACTGATAAACAAACCTTCCAAATCTTTCTCATTTTTTTCCTCCTAGATTCCAAACTTCCACAGGAATACCATCTATTCCTGGGTACTTTCCTGTAGATTGGTTATACAGCACAATTGCTATCTCATCTCCTCCTATCCTGACTGTTAGTAATTGAGCCTCATCTACCTCTAACCTTGTCATATTTAATTCTTACAAAAACATTTCCATTTGTATTGTTCCTCACCCATTCTTGACCCCTCAAAGGCAGAAGAGCTGACACAGGTACAGTGAGTACTGTAGGGCTGTCAACCAACCTTTGTTGTCCAGCCACTAACCCAGCTAATGCTTGATAGTCTGGTGTTGTGTCTCACGTATGCTTAGTAAAAGGAACAACATGCACAGCAACTGTGAAATCTGACAATGAACACATAAAATTTGTGATAGCGCTTGATAAGACAAGTAAGCTTTCACCATTTGCATCAAACTTTGACCTGGTCGGAGAAACAAAATACAGTCCAAAGCAGGAGGAAGAGAGGACTGACACCAGGAGCACAGACAATGGAAAACACAATGCCAGTAAACTCTTATGTATGGACAGGTGAGTGCTTTCGCATCTTGGGTGGTTCTTCATTGTTTGTATGTAGCACACCATCATGCACTGCCGTATATCAATGGTTATAGACCAAAACATTTTGCTTGTTAAATTTTCCCTTAGCACTTTGCTTGTGGTCCTCCAGAGGTTTTTCGTGGCCCTGTTGTACTGTCAGGTGGAACACTAAGCATATCCTCTGAGGTACCAACACACCTCTCTCCCACTAGCCATCCCTAAGTGTGACCTCTTTTCCTGACCACATAACCTAACACTATGGAGGGTCAGTTTATCACAGTTTGTCAAGACAACTTGGTCAACATGGCCCTCATGAAGCAGTGTAGCAACTGCCTCATGTTCGCTGACACCCTTCAACTCCTAGTCCACAGAAACTCAAATAGTGAGAGATGCTCTCTCAAAAACTAGCCAGTACATATGACAATGAGCAGGTTGTCAGCATGCACACCTCACCTCTTCCACCACTCAAACCCACATCACACATACTGACATATAAGGAGGTCCTCACCAGAAAGATACCTAAATACCAGACACCATGCAAGTACAAAAATGCAACATGAAATAATTCCTATGCAGAGCACAGGATGCACCACTGCACATCACCAGTGTCCTACCTGTCAAGCCCATAAGGCAGAACACAAAACTAAACATATTAGTCATAGGTGATTATATCGTGTGACACACACATATGTCCCTCTCAGCAGGCTAGATAAGTAAAAGGTCACGGTCAGCTGTCTATCAGGTGCCAGGGTACACCATATCAAACATCCACTCAAGTTTCTCAACAGCAGTTGCTGTTATGACTCCGTCATAGTCAATGTTAGTGTGAACAACTTGAGACATATCTCCATGGACTATATGAATAGAGACATGATTGAGCTGTCAGACTGTGTGTCTCAGACAGGTATGTCCCTAGCCTTAAGCAGCATTCTACCTTCACCTAGGATGATGCCTCTATACAAACAGAAAATGCTTGACTTAAATAAGTGGCTTATTTTTTATAGTCATTCTGACGGGATTTAGTGTCTGTCTGTTAGCCTGGAATGACATGTTTGACAGGTCTCAATGCTTTGCCGTAGATGGTCTTCATCTGTCACCTCTACAAATTCAGCTATCATATCAGTCTCTTGCCAACACTATGCTGCCTTTTTTAGGTAGTGCCTCAAGGACAAAATTCCCAACATAATAATTCCCTATAAAAAACCTCAGAGTTATGCTGTTCAAAGCTGATGTCATACTGTGAAAGTACACTCACTGGAAGCAGTCCTCACAGTGGAAGATGCAGATGTATGTGTACCGTCTTGTAGACCGGGTTCAAGTCTGTGAAGAGCACCCTAGCCATACCGAATTACACCTCCTTCCATAAGTTCAGACCGCAAACTGAATGAGTAAAAAATAAAGGAGACGGTGTATCAATATTCATCAAAGATACATGCATCTCTAGTATGGTTAAACCATACGATTCAGTGGTGATAATACAGCTGCAGTTAACTATTGGCAGGACACCTATTCAAGTCATTGCCAGCTATCAAACCCCCACCATGTATCAGGACACCCACTCTGCCTATTTGGATCGACTTGAGTCTATCAGGATACATGTAAACACCATGATTTTGGCAAACTTTAACTCATAAGCCATTGAGAGGGTAAATTACTTGTGCTTAAAATTACTTACCCAAAGGTTCATTGACTTTGCTACCTCCAGTGCTCTGGACCAGCTGGTTGAGACCACCACAAGGGGTGCCCACATCATGGATCTGGTGCTTACCAATATGGTGGACCACTGGAGCAGCCCCACCGTGAGGTCTTTCCTGGTGAGAGCTGACCATAAATCAGTCTCATTCTAAGTAACTGTCACACCTGAGCCCCCACCCCAACAACAACTTCATTAAAAATTTTTCCAAAGGTGATTATAACCTCTTACAGGATGGTTTAAATAGCTACAATGCACTTCTCCCCTCAGATGGAGCTAGCAACTATAGTGAGCTCTAAACCAATGCTTTATACAAACACTTGTGCAGCTGCATTAACTCTGCCATACCTGATCAGACCAAAATAGACTCCTCAAGGAAGAGCAAACCTGCATGGTGGACAACTGCCATTTACAGACTTTACATTGAGATTAAGAAATTGCTGTACAAGAGTAAGAAGGGACGAGCAGTAAAATTAAAGGACTCCCTCCTGACCATAAACAAACCACTAAGACTTCATTGTGAAGTCCTCCAAATCAAACTACTAATACAAATTAGCTTGCTCAACTTAGGACAACCATAAGGTGTTCTTTAGTGACATCCGTAATCTAAAATGAAAGGTCAGGATTTGGTCAGAACTGGTAGTTAATGATACCACATATACTGAGGCTATGGACAGAGCTAAACTCTTAGCTGACAGGTTCTGTGAAAACCTCACTTCCCTGACCCCACCACGTGTACCCCCATGATATCCCTGGCACCTATCCCATACCTTCTCTCCTTAAAGAGCAGATAGTGAACACCCTCTCTAAGGCCAAAAACACATCATCTGTAGAACTTGATGACATCACAGGCTGTGTCCTACATGGGTTCAGACAAGAATTAGCAACACTATTAGGTACTGTTTTCAATCATAGTCTAAACACAGGCTTTGTCGCAGCTGAGCCACCAATATCACCTTGCATGAAGGTGGTGCTTCCACTGACCCCAGGATCGCTAGACCTATTAGCCTGTCTAGCCTTATCTGTCTAGGCCATGGATTGAATCATCATGGACCTTATCAACAAAGATGTAGGTAATCTCCAAACACTTGACCCTACCCAGTTTGGATTTCTCAAATGGAGATCATGCCTGTTAAACCAGGTGAACTTCTTCTAGACAGTCACCAATGCCCTGGACAAGGGAAAATCTATGCATACAGCCTACCTAGACTCAGCCAAGGCTGTTGACACTATCCACCACTCAGGCATTATTTACAAACTTACGCTGCTAGGTATCAGCCCTAATACTGTTAGATGGGTCACTAATTAGTATACTGATAGAGTCCATGTAGTCAAAATAGTGGAATACACCTCCAACAGAAGACCAGTAAACAATGGTGTTCCACAGGGATCAGTCCTGGGACGTCTATTGTTTGGGATCTATCTGTCTGAGTTTCAAGCAAAAATTAAAGGTCTGTGGTTGACAAAGTTTGTTGATTACTGCAAGCTGTGAGCGGTCACAGAATTTGTAAACAATGTCAACATGATACACAAGGGTCTTACACAAATCACTGATTGGTGTCAAAGTCATGGCCTTACTCTCAATGCAAGCTGGGAGCTGCCACAGAATCTCTAACATTGTCAACATCATACAAGACGGTGTTATACAAAGCAATGATTCTTGCCAAAGTCATGGCCTTAAACTCAATGGAGAAGACTATATTATCATCCCTTTCAGTAAGAGCAATGTTCCTGCAAAGTACCACATCAATAGCAACACCCTAAGTATGGGCTCAGTGTAGACAGACCTGAGCACATAAGTTGACAGCAACCTTACCCTTGATAACCATGTCTCCAAAGTGGTAAGAAGGGCATTCTATATTCCTCATCTCATAAAGAAGGGAATAGACCATAGAAAAATAAAGTTATAACCTCCCAGTAATCTTCCATCATCAGCACAATAATAGAGTAGAACCCCTTTTGGTATGTACCCTGCAGCAGCTGGAGAGACCACAAAGGTTCTCCACAATGAAAAATCAAGGTCTTCAGCACCTGTCCTATGTTGATCATGTGAAATCACTGTCATGTTTTTCTGATTCATATTGACTACTTGGAGGCAGTCTCTGCCTTGCATGTAAGGCAGTCTCTGACCCTGCTGTATTGGAAATGCGTATCCAGAAGTCAAATTGTACACAGGTTACTCACTCTAAAGACATTAACCTGGTATGAGACATTAATGGAGCATGATGGAGGGACAGATTTGTCTCCCAAAGGTTACCACACCTTTGGAACATACTCCCAGTTCATGTCAAACAGAGCCCCTCAATGGCACTCCTCAAACTCAGTCTGGATAATTGGATGAAATTACCATGACTTCACTTACAGGGGTTACACATCTCTGACAGGGTCAATAGTTGCTGATCGTGGAAGCAAGGGTAGAAGTTTGCTAGGCTTGTAAGGGAGCTAAGACCATTTGCCTAGCAACTTCCTAGGATCCTATGGTGCTAGAGTCCCTATGAAAGGTGAGCCCATTTACTGTCATTCTGACACATCAAGAGCAGAAGTGAATGTCTCACCAGTCTTAAAAAAAACAACAGGAAAGTAAGCACTTACTCACCTCTGAAGTACTGAAACCTGTGGGGGTATGGATGGTGAGGTGGGGTGATGAATCAAAGTAGCCTGAGACATTTTTACAATTTTTTATTTCTGTTCCATGGTTGACCTGTGAGCAGCAGCTGAATATCAGCTGCTTGGTGGCCCTGCAACATCTCCATACTCCTTGTCCAGAAGTACCCTTTTTGGTGTGGACAATTCATTAGAAAGTGAATTGGTCTTTGTTCTACTGCTGAACTATGACTGCTTGTTGATCTTCCCTCAAGAATTGTTTACTCCCCGTCCGGTACTAAACACCCTATGTCAGGATGGCTCCTCATGTTGGGCATCATATTCAAGGGAGACTTTAATCACTCCTCTATACATCAGGAATCTTACATGCTTTAAAGTTACAGGCACAGAGATTCTTGGACTTTGTATATGAAAACAACCTTGACCAAATAGTGAATGCACCCAGCAGAGGCTCCCACATACTGGAGCTCATGCTCACAAATATGGGAGAATACTGCACCTCCCACAGTGTCTCGTCCAACCTGGCAAGGTCTGACCATAAAGCTGTCACCTTCAAAATCAAAATCAACTCTGTAATTCTATTAAAACCATTAATAGTTAGGAACTATTCCAAGGCAAATTACCTTTTATTAACTAACGGTTTGTCAAAATGCAATGTGCCTCCAAACCCTGAGAACACAGCAGCCTATGCTGAATTGCTGTCAGAAACTCTGTACAACCATGTCAATGGCTGCATGAAGGATAATGTACTTACCAGACATAAGCCCAAAACTAGCCCCAGAAACAAATTGTCCTGGTGGCATCCCAAATTAAATAGAATATACAACAAAAGGAAAACGTTATGGCAAACATTAGGAGGGGTAATTCCCATTAGGATAAAAACTCTCGTATTAAAGTGTAAATAGTTAACAAAGATGGCTAATTAGGTCAAGCAATGTAAACTTTGAAGTTAAGACAGCCTCCCAATGAAATATAACTATAAAGCTTTCTACAGTTATATCACAAACCTAAAGGGCAGCACACAGCAATGTGCTGAACTGGTGGTTAATGGTGCCACAATCACTAAGCCTAGCAATAAAGCGAACCAGTTAGTGGACAAATTAATTTCCAATTTTACCCTCTCTCATCCCCAACCATCCTCTAAGATGACCCTCAAACATAACTATTCCAACTATAACTAGGGAGCATGTAGTGGCTGTTCTCACCCAAATGAAGAACATGGTCTCAGTAGGCCCCAATAACATCCCAGGATGCCTTCTGAATACTCAAAAATATGACTTATCTGTACCCATGGCATTATTATTTAAGTATAGTTATAAAATAGGCTTTGTGCCACATAAATGGAGGACTGTGATGGTCACCCCCCTTCATATGGACAGACCTTCAACAGATTCTGGAAACTACCAATCCATTAGTCTGACTCGTCTTACTTTCAAAGCCATGGAAATAATTATCATTGAAATTGTCAACAAGGACTTAGGAGACCTCCAGACACTGGATCCATCACAGTTTGGCTTTGTCAAAAGAAGGTCATGCTTACTGAATCTGGTGGACTTCTATGAAAAGGTCATGAAGGCAACGGATGAGGGGAAAATGGTGCATAAAACCTACCTAGATCTGGCTAAAGCATTTGATACTATACACTCCGGCATTGTGAGCAAAATTATGGAACTAGGTATAAACCACTTTATAACATGCTGGATAGCTAGCTGGCTCATTGATAGGGCCCAGGAGATTAGAATAGATGAGATCACCTCTACAAAGAGACCAGTCACCAGTGGGGTCCCGCAGGCTTTTGTGGTAGACCCACTCCTCTTTGGCATCTACTTGTCAGATATCAAAGTCAAAGACTTCTGGCTAACCAAGCTTACAAATTACTGCAAATTGGGAGCAGTCATTGAATCCCCCCCAAGATGAGAACACCCTTCAGGAAGGTCTAATACAGATAAATGCCTACTGCCAAACCCATGGCTTAAAACTCAGTACCAAGAAATGTATTCGAGTACCTTTTCAGAAGTCTGTCACCCCAGATATGTCCTCAGTAAAACACGTCCTCAGTAAAACACCCTTAAAAGGTGATTTACTAGTCAGGGATCTGTAAACTCATGTAAATAGTAACCTAGCCTTTAAACGGGTCTATATTATAACAACAAACGATCAGATGATCAAACATTGTTATATCGACCCCAAAAACATGAAAACTCAAAACAGCAAACAACCAGAACAGCAATTTTTATCCCAGGGAAAAAAATCGCTGTTCCCAAAAAAAAAAAAAAACATTAAACATTAAATGAAGTGGGGGGCTGTGCCCCCCAAACAGCCCCTACTTAAATATACCAACTCTGAGATTGCACTACAGTAAAGGAAACTGTACAACCCGGACGGCCAGCCCAGTGATTTCTTTCCCTGGGAAAAAATTTGCTGTTCCGGCCATTCACTATTTTCGGTTCGACATTTTTTGTTAGAACTAACAGTGTTCGATCATCTGATCATTCGCTAAACTAAAGTAAACCCTTTTGACCAACATGTGCCCAAGCTAGTAAGAAAATATTTCTATGTTGTTCAACTTATAAGCCAAGGTTTGGCATCTAAGTTCAGAGAGGTCACCATACCACTGTACTTGGCCTTTATCAGACCTATTATAAAGTATAATGCCCACTTTACTATATACCTGACCAGACTCATGCACCAAGTGGAACACCCACAAAGGTTCCATACAAAAAGAGCACAGAGAGTAAACACAATACCCTACACTGATCATCTCAAAGCCTTGTCTCTTTACTCGGTATCATGGTGATTGTTGCCTGGCATACAAGGCAGACCTGGACCCTATTTGGATGAACCTTTTGCACATCCACAAAACAGACAGCATCAGAACTACTAAATTAAAAGACCTACACTTTGTTTTCAAGATAAATACAACATGTTGGAGAGACATATATGTTTCTCAGACAATTTCCTTTCTGTGGAACTGGCTCCCTATCCATGTGAAGCTCCCTATCCCTATTTAAGAGTAACTTGGATCGGCAATGTTGTAGTGTACTGGCTCACCAGATGAGCAGTAGCAAGCGTCGCCCAAGCCATGCCCCAGCAAAACTTTAGTGCAATTTATGAATATTCAACGATCTGCTATTTACTTCTTTTACAGTAACAGCCATCAGTAATGAAACCATGCCCCCAAGCATGTGTAAAATCACATCTATATTACCTTAAGGTACAATCAAAAGAGTGAATGCTCTTTCATCGTACCAATAAGGTCTAAAGCACAAAATATCGAACATATGGAACAGCAAATTTTTTCCCAGGGAAAAAATTTGCTGCTCCACAAAAAACCTTAAACACAAAGTGAAGTGGGGGGCTTCACCCCCCACACACCCCTACTTAAATATACCAACTCCGAGATTGCACCATAGAGAAGGAAATGGCACAGTCCTGAAGACGGCCCACCAAATTTTTTTCCCTGGGAAAAAATTTGATGTTTCGAGACTTCGCTATTTTGTCATTTCAACAGTATCAGATCGACAAAATAGCTTTTGTTATTTAGTCCATGCGAGACTGTAATATAGATCCATAAAATCTATGGCATGATCCTTCTTTGAGAAATAGCCAAAATCACTCCTCACAAACCACATTAGAATATGTTGCATATTGGATGGACAGCTGGGAATAGAAAAGGCAAAACAAAATATAGTAATTATCCTTTTTCAGTACATGTTATGGTACATAGGGTGGAAGGTGAGTGCTGTGTCAAGAATGATACTGTACTCCTTTCCACAAAAGCCTAGAACAGTCCATGTATATCTGTAATGGAAACCTTACTTATGTAAGTGTTGTAGACCTGTTTAAGGGAACTAGAGTATATCGGTTATTTTGGCGAAATGCAGTTACTAATATTATATCAGGAAACTACAGCTAGACACTAACATTCCTGCCCCAACATGTACAAGACAACTACTAAATCGAAAAAAACAAAAAAAACAAAAACAGAACCCTACGGATACACACAGACATGTACACATGCATGCATGTATGTGTGTGTAGATATATACATATGCACACACACACACACACACACACACACACACACACACACATATAAAATCACAGAATTTTAGCTATATACACAAATATACAAATGTGTACCTAACAGTTACATAACATGACTGTTAAATGACCACAAAGCCTAAGACAAATCCCATGTGTCCAAAAGAATTTAGCCACTCTGACAACACCAAACACATCTAAAAAACAGTGAATATCTGAGGAAATATCAACAGACATAGTGAAATAACCGCTCACACAAAGTGCAGTAAAACTGGTAACCTGCACAAATGAAACTACACTAAAGTGTATTACACTACATAATCGAAAAAATATTACTATAAAACGTTTTCTAAATATATAATTCCTAATTATCTGCCACACAGCACTAAAGATGATAGTTATAATTCATCACATCTTAAATAACAAATCACCAGACATAAAAATGTTCACTTACATGTAATATCCAGCTTTGAAGTAGAATAAAGTTGTGTAAAGAACAAATTTTTCTATATAGTGCATTGCTTCTCCAAATGAACTCCACAAAATCTACCTGCTACGTAAGCAACAAAACACAGCAATTATCCCTAACATTTGCTACAATAGGACTATAATAATAATAATAATAATAATAATAATAACAATAATGCTAATGCACTAACTTCTCATCCAACCCTCTCGTCTAACTGCAACATTTCAAATGAGCAGAATTTTGTAGAAACTGGCAAACAGGTGCACCCTCCAGACAATAAAAAATAAGTAAATCTGCCTTTGTTTCCCCCCAGGTTAACTATTTTGTGATGAATGTATTATTTTGTCACCAAAGTTGAATAAATAAATGCACTTAATGAAGTAAGAGATTTAAATAGCCCATTATCAAGCTTCTCATTCAGTGACATCAGTCAGTAAGACAACTGAAAACAGTGTAATTAGTGCCTCGTTAATCTGAATATGACCATTTACACCTTAGCAGGCACCAATTGTTTAATCTACTATCCAAGATCAAAAAGTGTTCAACACATAGTCAAGGATGATGGCAGCAAAACTAGAATAATTTGCATGCAAACCTAGTTTGTCAAGCCACAGCTGTTATAGTTTCACTCAACCTTTGAGTAAATATGTTAAACTTTAAATGAGAATTTTGTGAGGAGAGTAAAATACATAGAAAATTATAAAAAAAGTTATATACAATTTTATTTTCAATGTGTATGAACCTTCTACAGACACAGAAGTATGGAAAAATACTTATGAAAATGTGAGTAACCATAAATTACAACAGCTGTAGGGACAGCTTCTGCCATGAGGGGAAACACATTCTTTTCCAGCTGCAACAACCAAACCTTTGTGACATACAGATAGACAAGATAGTCTAAATTACAGATGTGTATCATACAGATAAAAGTATCGCTTCTCTACCTTAAAGACAACAAGACCTTATTTGGTTTATAGTGGCCCTATAAAAATGTTACATTTCATTGCACACAAAGTTTATATATAATAGATAATCCTCTATGTGTTATACATTACAGAGCGGCAACACAATATTCATACTGAGGAAAATAATGAAACATATTTCAAAGTAGTGTAAAGGAGACATGCAGTTCGGTAAGATATATAGGATATACTTTATCAATAGCTGCAGTCTACTTGGGTACTGTAAAAACATATGTTTGTGGATATATATGATGTAGTAAGAAAAATAATTTGAAGACAGCAATTAAAAGCATACTAGGATTCTAAAAAAAACAACAGTTGTTACACCTTGGCAGTGAAATTGTAGAGTAAATCACTATTGAACAGTATTTTACCAGGTAAGCTACTGCAAACATTCAACAACATTTGGTTACCATACATGTGTCTGTCCTCAGTTGTAATATACTATACAGTATAATGGCATTCTCTATTTGCAACACATGTATTTTAATTTGTAATAGTGGCACTCTAGTGATACCGCTGCAGTCTGAAAATATTTATATCATGGTCTCCCACCGTTTGCCTCAAGACTCATTTTGAAGTTTATGCATACATTCTTCTTATTGGGACAATGCAGTGCCGGCTTAAAATGAATTCTGTCCAAAGTTGCTCATCAAATAATGAGGTCTGAAAAATGCAAGCACCCCTGTAAATGGCCTGAAAATAATCCCTGTTTAGAAAAGTATTTCTTTGTTTATCCCAGTACTGAAAAAAAACCTCTTAGCAGCATGTAGTGGCACAAACAAATTCACTGTGGATACCCAATTCAAAGTTGGAGCCAGAACTAAGCAGAACATTTAAAAATTTGCACTTGTTAAAAATAATGCCTTTTTGAATAAGGTTTGAGCTGTTTATGCTCCTCCTGGTAGTCCCATTTGGCAAAGTACCCCTATATAGCAACATGCTCCCTTAGCACTGCAGTTTTATACAGGTTAAGTCGGAACAAACCCTTAGGCTGGTGTTGCCAACCTCTCTATTTTGAGGTAAGTGTTGGATTTTCTACAGGCATGAGTAAGACTGAAAACTGCAACTGCTTTGAATAATACTCTAATAAAATGTGGCTCTAGTTCTATCTCACAATTCTAGCAACAATTCACCCACTGCATCTAAAAACTGTAGTATTTGTTGGCTGATATCAATAGTATTATATCACCTTCCTTATGTTCCTTTGCAGCAAAGCAGTATCTATGTGGCAAAAGTGAGGCAATACATATAAATGTATTGATAGAAATCACACAACAACCTTTTACCACTTCATAAAATTACAGCTTTCTCTGCACAGTATTACTAGTTACAGCAAACTCTCAGTTAACTGGCACCCATGGGGATTGGGATTGGTAGATGCCAGATAACTGTAGTTTCTGGTTGTTTGAGAATTACTATCAAAAACAGGCCTGACTAATACTGTACCCTATACTATTTATTTGGTTTGACTTGTTCTCAGATTGGGGTGAGAGGGAATTTATTCCTATCTTCCTTTTTAAAACTATAAAACTCTAAAAACGTAAGATATGTTTCTGCAGGGAGGAAAACAGAAAGTGCAACACATGAACATTGTACTGTATTTCTTCGAAATTTGTTTTTTCAGATTGCTTGAGAGTGCCTGTTGCTTTAGTTCTGGTTACTGAGAGTTTACTGTATAAATATCTGCTGTTTTAAGCCTCTTATGCAGACAGCAGGAAACATATAGCATGAAGCAGGAAACATATAGCATGAAGCTGGAAACAATCCTTTCTTCCAGATTCCATGTACTAGTCTGTGTTGAAGGGTGGTGGGCATGGCTTAACTGATGCACAGGATAGCTGATATACTGCATTCCCCACTGCATCTCTGGTCCTCGAGCTACAACACTCACACATTGTGAGTGAGGAATGGTGGCCAAGGCAACTTAAGGAGTACAGTCCCTTGAATTTAGCATTATATGGCTTAGTCTAGTCTGTAGCCCCAAAAGCAACCTTAGTAGCCTTCTAATAACCCCTCATGCACCACACCCTTGTAGCTCACCTAAAGGACTTGACACAGATATACACTTTTCCAATTTCTCCACAGCCAGTTTGGTGGATATGGGCATCTTGAGACAATGTAGTAACTGTCTCATGTTCACTGACAGCCATTTAATCTCTAAATAAATGCAAGATACCATCTATCTGTCTCTGTATACACACACACACACACACACACACACACACACACACACACACACACACACACACACACATACACACACACATATATAAATATATATATATATATATATATATATATATATATATATATATATATATATATAGACACACACACACACACACACAAAATGTCACTGGAGGCAAAACTTTGTCATAGAAGTAGGTTGTCAAAAACACATATGCTACACACACCATATAGTCTCCACCTCACACATAGACACTTAAACAAAATCTTACCAAACCCCAAAGGCCTCCCATATATTCCTCCTACAAAAATATCCTCAGGAAACCTTAAAGCACTCAGCCAAAACAATACCTAACACTATTCATATAGCCACAGCCAGTGGAGCCTCAACAACAAAGTCCATAAGACAAACCAGCACATTAGCAAGGGCGGTAGTCATAGGGACTCCATTATGCAGCATACTGATGTCCCACTTACCAGGCTGAACAAGGAGAAAATAACAGTCAGTTGCCAATCAGGACTGGGGAGACCACTTCCAAAAAGAGTCTGGTCAACAACGGAGTCCCTCGGAACTCTGTCCTGGGTCTACTTCTCTTTGACATCTACTTCTTGAAATTCATGGCCAGTGTTACGGGCCTCTGGTTGATCAAGTTTGCAGATGATTGCAAACTAGTTGCAGTCATATAATTCCCTCAAGACACTAACATGTTATAAGAAGGTCTAACACAGAAAAATGACTGGTACCAAAGCCACAGCTTAAACCCCAATGCCAAGAAATGCAGAGTAGTACCTTTTATGAAGTCAGCCACCCTGAAAAACTGCCTCAATGATAAAATAGCTCTAAGAGTTGACCCAGTAGTCAGGGATTTGGGGATGGATGTAGATAGACACCTGACTTTTGATATGCATGTGACTAGGGTAGAAAAGAAAATTTCTTTATCATTCAACTTATAAGTAAGGGCATGGCATCTAGGTCCAGAGAAGTCATTGTGTCACTGTTGTCGGCCCTCATTAGACCCAACATTGATTATAACACATCTTCTGAATGTAACTGACCAGGCACGTGCAACAACTGGAATGTCCACAGAGATTCCTCACAAAATGAATGCAGGGCATAAACACAATATCCTACACAGATCACCTCAAAGCCCTATCTCCTATAAACTGCTATATGCTGATATACAAGGTACCTTTCAAGCCACTCTGATGGACCTTTTGGCATATCTGCAAAATAAACATCATCAGAATAACCAGAGTTAAGGACTTAGTTTGCTTACGACATAAGTAGGACATGTTGGAGAGACAGGTGTGTATATCAAAGAATTCCCATTGCCTGCAACAGGCTTCCCATCCACATGAAGCAGAGCTATTCCCTAACACTACTCAAGCGTAAACTGGGCCAGTAGATGGCAATTCAAAAAGTCACCCCCTGGTCTGGATCTATATCTCTGATGGAAAGAAGCAGCCATTAAATCAAGTCCTATCTAACATACACCCCTAAAAATAACATCTAATGCACAATGACTCATGGTATATCTATATTTGGATCACATGGCTAAACTTATAAAAGTCCTAATGGCTATTAACCTACTATACACCTATGAGTCTAGGAATCCGTTGTCGCCTCACAGTAAGACACTGTCCGGTTCGACTCTCAGTTAGAGCATCTTCTGCGTGGAGACATGCGTGAATGGGCGTACCTTCGTTGAAGGTTGTGCATCAGGGCTGGCAACTCGGTATGTAAAAATCAACTGCCAATCATTAGCGGACCGAAGTTCCGCTGTGGCGACCCCTAACCAGGAAAAGCTGAAAGTCACAACAACAACACCTATGAGTCTAGGAACCTATGTCTCTATTAGACTGAAGCAGCCTATAAATGCTTCAACATGTCCAAGCCTACATCTTTAAATCTTTACACTGTTTAACCTGTTTTCAGTTCTGCTTTTGCATTTGAATAATCTATAGAATAAAAGAGATGTAATGCTGCCTCCCACACCAAAATTTATTGTATAGTCAAATGTACAAGTTTGCCAATATTTTACTTGTATGTTTTGTATTTGTAGTATAATGTTTGAATTCATCACTTATTTGTCTTTACTTACTTGATTTGCATTTACTGTCTTCACAGTGTTTGACTTCACCAGTTATATGTCTGAGTTATACCCTGAACTGAGCCGGGAAATGGTCTACTGGGTTCAATTATTTTTGTGATTGTAGGCAACTGTTAAACTTTGTGTGTATTCTTTGTAAATCTTTGTAAAATTTTTGTAATCTTTTCTGTACTATTGTTATGGGGCTTTTCTCAGATAAAAATGGGCTACTTGCCCAACCGGACACTACCCGGTTAACAAATGTTAAATAAAACAAATAAATAACTAAATGCTCTATCCTGGTTAACAAAATAAAATAAACAGAACTCAGTATTTTCCCTATATTGGACTTTACACAGCTAATAACATATATATTTTTTCTGGTGTTAACATTTTCATGTATAATATATACCCTCTATAATTTATTAGCATGCTACCTTCTTAACTAAATATAGTAAGGGGTTTGTTAAAAAATGTTTTAGTAGTGATGTTACCAATTTTTGTACTGAACAATAATGCTGATTTTTGTTCCATGTATTGCCCTGTGCAGTAATGGCCCGAGTGGTGTCTAAAAAGGATATCCAGGCTAGTGTATTTACATAATTATCAAATGTGATATAAAATAATAAAATATAGCAACAGAAAGTTTAGTAAATACATTATTCCTATTTATTTTGTCTTTGAAATGTTCAACTAGAAAAGCAGTTGAAATCAGTTTAAATAAAAAATTTCTCAAAAAAATTTAAAAAGTACATTTACCTGTAATAACCAGCAGTATCTGGTACAAACATATTCCTCAGTGCTCCAGCAACAATTTTGTTCTACAAAACTAATATATTTTCTAAATGTCCCTCAAAAATCTGCTTATCCGTGCAATAAAAAGGCCATTACCCTAACTAGACCTACACTAAGAAGTTACCCTTTCATAAAACATCTGCATCTGAATTTGGAAGCACACTGTCCTCAGCAGTAAGAAGTATATAAAGTTAAAACTGGAAAAACACGAAGAACTTTGCTTATATAATCAAAAAAAAAAAAAAGAAACTTTGCACTAAAGTTTTCCTTAGCTTTTCACTTCAGTGTACTCCACTGAGCCACAAATCCTGAAGAAAATTAAAAACATGCCTCAGCTCTATACTGAAATGTTCTCCGGTCATCAAAGTATAGAAGAGTGGACACTGAATATCAGTTTTCTCCTTTAAACTTAATTTTTTCAAGTCTCCCACACCAGTGAACTTATGAATATCAACTCAGAAATTGCCATACATCAGAGAAAAGGGAATATTCTGAGAAAAGGCAATCCCAACCTTGGTATAAGTCTGGATTTTCATTTAGTTTTCACATTCTTGGGCTTTGCACTGCAAGTCCTGCAATTAAAATGATTACTCATGCCTCACATTCCACATAACTGTGCCACCACTGACGATCTCAGCACGGTTATAAAATTCCTCCATGATGAAATGATTGATAATATGGAATTGCCTCTGATATACATAAAAAAATGTTGCACCTACTGCATCATCATTGTTTGGCTGAGTGACTTGCTTAGAGTCACACAGGCAATTGAAGCTGAGGGGAATTAAACCTTGCACCAGAAGACCACAGGAAACAGCATGATAACAGCTCCTTAATCTAATCTAAACCAACTGCCAGACAGTTATTATAACTAATTTCACTTTTGTAACAAGAATCTAGGCTATAGCTCTTAACTTCTTAGTGCAAAGAATCTGGGCTATAGCTCTTAACTTCTTAGTGCAAAAAATCTGGACAAAGACAAAAATCATGGGGGCACAAAGCCTTAAAAACAGAGACACATTTTAAATATTATTATAAATTCAGAAAGTTGCTATAATAAAAGGTCTTGTGTTACCACACATTTTTTGAAGGATATGAAGACGGAAACTCAAATGCCTGTCATTATTTATGGAATTCAGTCCTTAGTGATCTGCCATACAAATCCAGAAAACCACACATTTTATAAGGAACAGACCAAAAATATGAAACAAAAGTCTGGACATTTTCTGAACATTGGTACAGTTGAGAGGTATGGTCTGGACTCCTCTGCAACAACAGTTTCTGCCTTCTGTATATACTGTTAGTGCCATCATGCAGCCAGTAGCCATTTGTAGTACCTCAGTTCACTTCTGGATCTGGAGTTAACAGAAATTAATAAAATAAATAAGTAACATTAATTAACATGGCAGGATTCTCTAGCCCCATATTTTAAATTTGCCTAGCAACCATCTGGGCTTACATTTGTTTCATTGATTAGATATAAAACGAACAGAGCAGTTGCCTTGTGCCAGTCGTGCTTTGATTTGTTTTACTATATAAAAAATGAGAAAACAATAAATAAGCATTGTTCATCACATCGGCTGATACAAGGAATGGAGCGTCTGGTCGATTAAAGAGTGAAGTTAACGCAATCTCGTAATATGCAGTTGCGGTAACGGCAATTAATTAAAACTGTTCTTCCTATCAGCTATTCAGATTTTTGCATCTTCATTTTTAACATTTGCCCTCCTTAAATGTTTGATTTTTTGTGGTATTATGTCAGATGACAGAGTTTCACATATCATGTTCATAAAGAGCAAGTTGATGCAACCCAGTGTTTTAACAATTTTAAGTGAACTGGACTATTGTTTAAAAACTGACCGAGAGTTTGGACCTTTTCTCACATCAGTATTCTTGGCTTTGTCTAAAATTGAGTAGCATAGAAGTTGAGAAGTTAGAAACACTACATGCAACTCAGTACAGTAACTTGCTGAACAATGCTTCAGACTTAATTTTTACAAGAGTTAATACATTCACAAGTCATTGCCTTCCTCCCTGGTTTGAATCGCAAGCGTTCTCATGGCAATAGTACATAGAAACAGGGCAGTGATTTGTGACTATAGCTGATCGCTGCTTCTTTGTTAGCATGTGTTCTGTGTTATCATTCATTTTACCTGTTTGGTAAAAAAATAATGTTGTTTAACTTACAAAAGATACCCATTTATGTAATAAAATGGGTTGCAGGCAATATCGGCAGAATAAAAAAAAAAAAACAGCAGCCGCTCAGGATCCACAGTGAATGAAACTTGTAACTTAGAAGTTGGTAATGGCAGTATTTCATAGGAGAAGAAATAATGATACAGAAAAGGGCAGAATAAAAGTAGTAAACTTTCAAGTGCATTTTAAATCTAATTGGAACGCACAGCCAAACTGTAGTTCATACAGGGAACTAAAAGGAGACTGGAACTGCTGATTTACAGGATATCCCCAGTAAATTGACACCGTGGGTGGGAATAACCATGACGTAGTTAAAGTGGGTGTTGTTTATGTCAGTTTTAACATAGACCCAAATTTTCAACACTGGGATTGTCCCTTTAAGTATTTTCTTCTGATTTATTTCTTAGAAAAACTGCACTGCCGCCTACTTTTCGGCATTTTCTTGCTTACAAAAGTTGATATCTGTGTTAGAAACAGTATTTAGAACATACCTAGAACCTGTTTATTGTATTTTTTGTGTTGCAATTAATTTTAAATCTTTTTTTTTCTTAATATTGCATTTTACCTGCCTCTGACCTAGCACACACGTGTTGGGGTCATTTATTGCACTGTTCTGACTAGTTTGCTGCTTGTGTGTCTCTGCTATCCTAAACAAAAACAAAAAAAAACTTGCTATTTTCCCACTTTCTATAATTTAAAAAAAAATCAGTTACAGAGTTGCTGTTCTGAACTGTTTGTATGTTTCTTGGAGGCCAGTGCTTACTTGGGCTAAAGGGAAGTCTCTGTGTTCACCAGTGGCAGTAATTAACACTGAGAAGCCTGCCTGTCCCTGTAGGAGTGGTTACTGCCTAGAAACTGTAGTTTTATTGGCCATTTTGGGTCAATTCCAAACTCCTTGACCTCTCTCTCTTAAAACCCTGCAGCCGCATGGTTTTGGCATCTTTCCAGGCTTGATAGTTGTTGCTGAAGCACCTACCAAGAGGAGAAAATGCTGAGAGAAGAAAGGAGCCACTTTTGAGATTTTAAGTATTTTCTTCTGATTTATTTCTTAGAAAAACTGCACTGCCACCTACTTTTCGGCATTTTCTTGCTTGCAAAAGTTGATATCTGTGTTAGAAACAATATTTAGAACATACCTAGAGCCTGTTTATTGCATTTTTTGTGTTGCACTTAATTTAAAATATTTTTTCTTAAAATTGCATTTTACCTGCCTCTGACCTAGCACACACATGTCGGGGTCATTTACTGCACTGTTCTGATTAGTTTGCTACTTGTGTATCTCTGCTATCCTTAAACAAAAAAAAAAAAAAAAAAAACTTGCTATTTTCCCACTTTCTATAATTTAAAAAAAGTTCAGTTACAGAGTTGCTGTTCTGAACTGTTTGTAAGTTTCTTGGAGGCCAGTGCTTACTTGGGCTAAAGGGAAGTCTCTGTGTTCACCAGTGGCAGTGGTTAACACTGAGCAGCCTGTCTGTCCCTGTAGGAGTGATTATTGCCTAGAAACTGCAGTTTTATTGGCCATTTTGGGTCAATTCCAAACTCCTTGATCTCTCTCTCTCTTAAAACCCTGCAACTCTCTTTTTGTGCGGTCTTGCGCACAGAGCAGCGTCGGGCAGTGCAGGTTAGCTGGGGTATACTATACCTGGCTCCGCAAAGTCTGCACTGCAAATTTTCCCTTAGAACTAGACAAGCCTCAACTCAAGTGCTTCAGATCAACTGCTCTTATTGCAGCACTTGCATAACCCAAATCAGCACTTGTCCAAATCTCCTAGACAACACTATTATTTTCCAAATCTCCTAGACAGCACTATTATAATACAGCATAAGACCCTCGATTGTCCGCAAGACAGGTGAAAGTTAATTTTCCAAGCATGTCCAGAGGTCAGCTTCAGGTGTACTCTCCAGTTCATCTGGTGGAATTGGGCATCCTGAGGCAATGTCACAACTGCCTCATGTATACAGTCAACCCTCTCCTCTTACCTCTAGACACAAACACTTGTGAGAGATGCAAATACGCAGCCAGACTGGAGGCTACGCGCTCTCAACCCATGACTGTAACAGACAGTCAAGAGGAGAAGAGACACACTAGTATCACACCACCAGTCACACATGTATCTACAAAACAAGCACCGGCAAAACATACACATAAATACACAAAAACATTCGGAGGCACTAGGTACCAATCTGAAAAAGAAACAGTGCCCTCCAAAGCAGACAAGCAAGCAACCTGCACCTCCAAACACAAGCCAGAAAACACATAATTCAATTCAGCAGTGTGCCTCATAACAGCCCCTAAGGCAAAACACCATACCCAACATGCTAGTAATAGGAGACTCTATAGTAAGGCACACAGATGTTCCACTCACCAGGCTGAACAAGGAGAAGGTTACTGTCAGCTGCCTGTCAGGTGCTAGGATCTGCCACATAACACAGGCACTTAGGTCACTCCAGAACAAGTAGAAGTATGATGCTGTCATTGTACATGTTGGTGTGAATGATCTAAGATGTTCCTCCCTGGACTACATGAAAAGAGACATCAAGAAGCTCTCTGATCATGTAGCCCAAGTTGGTATGACCCTGACCTTGAGTAGCATACTACCTTCACCTAGAATGATAGCACAATACAAAGACAAAATGATCAATTTCAACAATTGGCTAAGCTTCTGGTGTCATTCTAAGGGGATCCAGTGTCTGTCTGCCTGGGATGACATGATAGACAAGCCTCGCTGTTTTGCTAGAGATGGTTTGCACCTGTCACCCCTAGGCTTTTGAATACTGGCCAAGGTTCTTGCCGTCCCCATAGTGCGTTTTTTAGGCAAGGCTCAAAGAACAAACCAACCACCATAACCAGCACAGGTAACCAAATACTAAGGGTAATGCTACTCAACGCCAGAAGTCTCAACCTCGAAATGCATGCACTCGAGGCACTCCTCAGTATGGAGAAAATCGATGTTTGTGCAGTGATGGAAACCTGGTTCAAGGCTCCAGAGAGCACCCCAGCACTACCAAGTTACAATTCATATCATACCTTCTGGCCTCAGTTACCAGATCGCAGTACAAAGGGCGGAGGTGTATCCATATTCATCAAGGATTCCCACATCTCCAGGTTAGTGGCGCAGCATGATGTTCCAGAGATCATCCATGTGCAACTATCAGCAGGCAAAACCACATTTCAAGTTGTAGCCTGTTATAGATCACCCACCATGTCCCAAGATGCTCACTCAGCATTCCTTGAGGCATTGGGAAATATAAAGGTCCTACCCAACACCATCATTTTGGGTGATTTCAACTACCCTGGTATAGACTGGGTAAACTACCAAAGTTCTAACTCCTATGCCCAGCGGTTCATAGAATATATAAATTCAAATTCCCTTGAACAACTGGTATGTTCTCCCACTAGAGGGGACAACATATTGAATTTAGTCATCACAAATATGAGTGCCCATTGTACCACACCCGTTATCACTCCCTCTCTGGTCAGATCAGACCACAAACTGATAACCCTAGACATCCTCACCCCTCCACCTCCCCCAGTCAAAGAAACCACCGTAAAAACCTTTCCAAAGCAAACTTCAAACTACTTGCGTCAGAAGTGGAAAGCTTCACTATTCCCTTGCAGAAGGATAATGATATCCAGGATGCAGAATCCTACACCAAGGCACTTTATATACATCTTCAGGATTGCATGGACCGTGCTATCCCAAATAAAACCAAGACTCCTTCCTCAAGCAGAAAGAAACCAGTCTGGTGGACCCCGGCCATAAGCAAACTATACAATAAAAGGAGGAGACTTACACAAAAAAAGGCCAAATCTCAAGTAGAAAAATCTTCTCTGATCAGCTTTAGTAAGAAATTGAGGGCCCTCATCAAGTCAACTAAAGTCAATTTTGAAAAGAAGGTTGCCAAGGATGCCAAGGATAACCATAAGGCCTTCTATGGTTACGTCAAAAACCTAAATGGCAACACTCAGGTCTGTTCTGAGCTAGTACAAAATGAAACAAAATACACTGACCCCACTGACATTGCCAACATCTTGGCTGACAGGTTCAGTGCAAATTCCTCCCCCACCACCACCTACAGGGCCTATTACTATTCCAGGGGATTGTGTAACTCCAATTATTACTGATACGTTGGTTAATAAGGCTCTATCTAAAGCTAAAATCACTGCCTCCATGGGACCAGATGGTGTCCCTGGCTGTGTCATACGTGAGCTCCAAAATGAATTAACCCTGCATCTGAATACCCTGTTCAGTCTCAACCTCTCGACAGGATATGTGCCCATAGAATGGCGCACAGCAATGGTGGTTCCACTGCACAAGGGTGGGCCCACAACCGACCCTGGGAACTGCCGACCAATAAGCCCGACCAGTCTGATCTGTAAGGCAATGGAGCGAATCATTATGGAACTCATAAATGGAGAGATTGGGAACCTCCAAACACTTGACCCCACACAGTTCGGCTTCATCAAGGGCAGATCATGCCTCCTGAACCTGGTGAACTTCTTTGAGACAGTTACTCAGGTTATAGATAAGGGAAAGGAGGTACACATGGCTTACCTTGACCTTGTTAAAGCATTTGACACCATTCTGCATTTGGGTATTATTGATAAACTCACCAACCTGGGCATAAACCCTTACGTCACAAGATGGATCGCAAACTGGCTCTCAGACAGATCCCACAAAGTAAGAGTAGCAGGATCTATGTCCGAAGCCAGACCAGTAATGAGCAGTGTGCCTCAGGGCTCTGTCCTGGGGCCCCTCCTGTTTGGCATATACTTCTCTGAAGTACAGGCAAACACTGAAGGACTGTGGCTGACCAAGTTTGCGGATGACTGCAAACTGGGTGCTATAATAGAGTCTCTGGCTGACATGGATATCCTCCAGAAGGGCCTTAATGAGACTGATGCATGGTGTCAAAGCCATGGTCTCAAGCTAAATGCTAAAAAATGCGTAGTAATCCCCTTTGGAAAAAACAGAGTACCCGCAAACTACCACATAGGAGGTAACCCCCTGAAATGTGAGGTAGTAATAAGGGATCTAGAGACCCAAGTAGATAGTCAGCTTTCCTTTGATAACCATGTTGCCAAGGTTGTTAGAAAATCCTTCTATGTGACCCATCTGATCACAAAAGGGTTTGCATCAAGATCTAAGGATGTAATGGTGCCCCTCTACTCTTCCCTCATCAGACCCATTATTGAGTACAATGCACCAATTGGTATGTACCTGGCTAGGCATCTCCAGCAGCTGGATAGACAACAGTGGTACCTCACTAAGAGGATTACTGACCTCAAATAGTTGCCCTATGCAGCACGATTGAAAAAATTAAGGCTTTTCAAAGTTGCATACCGCCTTCTCAGAGGCGATCTCTGTCTAACATACAGAGCCATGTCCAACTCAGAACTGTTGAACATGCTCCATCTTAGCAAAACCAAATCCACTCGAGCTACACACTCTAGGGATATAAACCTCAGCACGACAATGAATAGAGCATGCTGGAGGGATAGATTCCCTTCGCAAAGACTTCCTTTGCTATGGAACAAGGTCCCAATCTACATAAGACAGAGCCCCTCACTATCACTCTTCAAGAGGAACCTTGACGAGTGGATGGGTAACAGAAAGTTCACACCAGGGATCATACCAACAGCTCTTCTAGATAGGGACCAAGGGTACTAGCTGCTAAATCAAGGGCCTATGGCACAATGTGGCTGGGCTAATATATGCCTTCGGGCAGATAGCCCAGAACCTACCTATGAACCTGTGAATCTAAATCAATGCTGGTAAGCTAGACCATAGACAGTAGTTACTGGATTTGCCTATTGTCGGACTCTGTGCACATACATCTTGGTGAGATTATTTCTTACTCTCTCTCTCTCTCTCTCTCTATATATATATATATATATATATATATATATATATATATATATAATACTTGTGTGCATACATTTGCTTTATATTTCTGGTTCATATTTCCTTCTGAATGATGTTCATATCGGAGTGTCTTATTTTTTAGTAATGATAAACTTGTAGAGCTCATGGGCCAACTCATCAACTAATTGGAGATGCTGCATCTTCATTTATTACAAAGAATTATCTGGTAGTAAAACGCTCAACAAAATAAACATTTTTGCACGAGCCCAGGGGGCAAGCCCCAAGCCATCCCATGCCCCTCACAATATGTTAACTCCAAGACCACATTGGGCTAGCAATTATTACAGAGGTTTAAGGCTGCTGATGAGCTTCTTCTTGTAGTTCAGGGTTTGAATCCCTCAGTCTTCATTTGTCTATGGTGGGACTCTGTGCAAGTCATTTAACCAACCACTGCTCCCCGACTGGATCCAAGAAAGGTCTATGTTGGCCAGTGCTGTACTCCATGTATTAAACACAAATTAATAAGCATTATCATGGAGAAAAGAAAACACTTGTATCCCTATGTAGAGAACTCTGATCTCTATATAGGAAAAAGTTTCACTTTACCTATATCAGTGCTTGATGAAATGGGACTTAACAAGTTTATTCAATCAACAACTGGGACACGTGAAGGCAGAAACTTGATTAAGAAGCTTGTGATAAGAAGTCCTACAATTAAATGGACTGCACCCTATTTTTACCACTGTTGACTTGATTCCTGTCCATTATTATGAATAAATCACAATAAAAACGTGTTCAGTGTTTGATAATAATAGTCCATCTGTATCTCCAACATTCTACAAAGCTAAATAATCATTTTCAAAATCATACTCAATGGAAAAAGAGAAATACATGAGTTTTTGGCAAAGATAATATATTTTATATTTTTCTTTTTGCTTTTCCTTGCATATTTAGAAAGAGAAGTGACTTTTCTGAAAAAGGTTACTCAGAATCGAGTGATTCAAGCCCTTCTGCTTTAGACAAATGTCCGTATCCCATTCCAGACAATCAGCTGTGTACTAGAGCTTTGTGTAAGGGGCTTTGTTACTGCATATCTCTGTTGTCATGTACTTGGTTATTCAAGTCCACCTCTTCTTGACCTCAAGGACTTTAGTACACCAGGCCTGTCTGTCCACTATTACATGCCCCTTCAAATGGGAACTGGATGATTGGATGGATGTCATATTTTCTGTTTATTTTAGTTATAAATGGAATATTTTTAAGGTAAATGCCCACGTTGAAGAAAATGAAGCAGTGATACCAACATTATCTTTCAAATGACACATAGCAGGAAATAACAGTAAGGGTAACACTTTAGTCCAACTTTATAGTCTAAGCTCAGACTTTATACAAGAATCCAAGCCACATTGTTAAGTAAACTGCAGCTCTAGCAAATTGAGAAATTGTACTGAAAGAATGTCACAAAGTGATTGCAATAATGTTTAAATGCATTTCACTTGCCAAAAAATGTGAAAGGTAGAAGGCAGGAGATATTCTAGATTAAACATGATGGGTCTGAATAAATCTCAGACAGGACATCACCTTAACTACACTTATTGATAACAAAACTCAACAAGTGCTTACTTGGCTGGTAACAGAATAGGAATCATAGGAAATACAAGACAAATGAGTCTTGTGACCATCACTCCGTGGAAGTCCTCACCCTTAGGTTGTGCCTCTTTTACCATGGTGGCTAGGTCAGTAATGTAAAGCAACATGTGAATTTGTGAATGACCAATCATCCATTTCCAATCTGAAGGAAGATTATATTTCACACTGCTTAATTTACCACAAGAGTCTATTCCAGAGGTGGTAAAGGTGCTGCATTATGAACCTATCAAGTCAATGTATTTCATCTATTTTTTGATAAAAATTAACATCCCAAGTTCTGGCGTTTGTGGGACTATTTGATTTGTGGAGATGCAACAGATCCAGTACCAGTGTGTCTTTAGTGGTCTGGAAGGCAAAGCAGAGATCTCTTCTCAGATTTCCATAAGATATTTAATAAAGACACTTTACATTTTTTTTCAATAATTTTTATTTTTACATTAATAAATGTCACAAATAAAAACCATCTTACAACATGACCGTGTGCATATATATATATATATATATATATATATATATATATATATATATATATATATATACATACACATACATACATACACATACATACACACACACATATATATATATATATATATATATATAGACATACATACATACACATACATACACACACACATATATATATATATATATATATATATATATATATATATATATATATATATATATATATATATATATATATATATATATATATATATATATATATACATACATACACATACATACACACACACATATATATATATATATATATATATATACATACACATACATACATACACATACATACACATGTATATATATATATATATATATATATATATATATATATATATATATATATACATATACACATACATACATACATACACATTCACACATATACATATGTTATACATTGATGTCAAATACCACAGGATATAGGTCATACAACATATCTATTTACACTATGTACATAGATGCTTTCATTGTTAATTCCACAGTTATATAGACAGTATATACATTCGTGATATCCAAGTTATTATTTAATATCTGTCTTGTATGTGTTCTTTGGTTCCATTATAGTGTATTTCTAAGTTGCTGTGTGATGAATTATGCTAATATGATGTTAAAGGTTTGTTCCCAAATTTCTCTGGATTTCATGTTTTTGTTTCTTTTATCTATTACTATTTTATGAGCTAAAAGGTGTTGTATAGCTACTTGTTTAAAACCCTCCCAAGTGATATTTATCGTATCTAGCCATTTAAAAGCTATATACAGTTTCATTAGTAGGAAAATTGTTAAAAGTGTATTTGCTTGTTTTCTTGGGATGTTGGGTGGGAGAATGTGTAACAGAGTGAATTCCCAAGTTAATGTTGATGTTTGATAACCCGTTTTTTTGTAATTGTACCTTGAGAGTGTTCCAGAGTTTATAGACACATTTACAGCTCCAAAATACATGGATTAAGTCAGCTATCTGGTCCTTACAGTGTGGGCAGAAAGGTGATTTTGATGTGTTAAATTTGTGTAGGATTGCAGGTGTAAAATAAGCATTATTATCGATCATGATCTGAGTGTATGCTAACTTTTTACATTTTTAAGTCTATGATCTTCTTAGCTAGGAGCCTCTGGGGTCTTTCTAATTGTTTGATATGTGTAGTGAAGTGCATCACAAAAGAGACATTGTATTCAAGAACTGCCCTAATAAATGCTGAATAAAAGGAGACAATGACTTTTTTAGATTTGGTTGCTATTCCTTTGACAATTAGTGTGCTGCACAGAGGGACTTTATGACTATGTTGTTAAATGATGATCAAAGAAGAGCAGAGTTAATAATCCACATTTCAAGGTCTTTAACAACATTCTTATTTTGGGGTGGGCTTTTAACTATGTTGTATGATGAGGGAATATTTACCAAATGTGATAGTATTGCACTTTTTGGCATTTAAATTGAGCCCATGTTTAGAACAACAGATATGTACATATGCAAGCTCTTGCTGAAGGGCTTTGGCATCAGAGGTGGGCTTGACAATGACTCCCAGCTTACAGTTGTCTGCAGACCTTATTAGCCAAAGATCTTGGTTCATGGTCTAGAGATCAGAACAACAAATACAGAAAAAAAGAGATCCCAGCACTGAGCTTTGAGGAATACCAGTAGTCACCTTCATAGTCTATTATAAGGCACCTACTATCCCACTCTCTGTCTTTTAGCCAGTTTGCTATCCATCTTACTACATAGAGATCTGTTTGTAATGCATTAAGTTTATTAACTATTCTACCATGGGGGATGGTGTCAAATACCTTTGGCCAGGTCAAGGTACCCTTTGTGCACAACATAACCTCTGTTAACAGCCTGTCTTACCATTTCAAAGAAGATAACCACATTCATTAGACATGATCTACCCTTGACAAAGCAAAACTGCTGTGGGTCTAACCTGATGTAAAGTGAAGCTTGAAACAATCATTCAAGAAAAAAGATCACTCTGTTACTTGTATTACTTTTAATATACAAGCAATAATATATAGATATATATATATATATATATATATATATATATATATATATATATATATATATATATATATATATATATATATATATATATATATACATATATACATGAAAGAAAAATCACTTCACTTCGTGTAGTAGCTTTGAAATCTTTTAATCCAGCAGTTGAAATCTTTTAATCCAGCAGTAAAAAACGTCCATCAAAACAATATAAGAAAACTTGAAATAAATTTGAAATAAAATGGAACACTTGTATTTAAGTGCTTTCGTTTGTTATCAAGTTCATTTTACAGTTATTTAACAGTCGAACTTCTTCAGAAATACCAAGGTTATCAACTGAACACTGTTTAAATAAAAGCTGCTGCATAATTCTTTATGTAAAGAAGGGGAGGGGAAAGAATTCTCACTAACGAATCCACTCTAAGATGCATTTTACATTAGGATTACCATTAAACCCAGATGGCGTATCAGCTTGCAGTTTAGCCTGCTGTGTCTGTGATCAAGGAAACACTAACACTAGAAATTTAAAAGAGGAGCAGGATGGGTTGGTTAGCTTGTGTTTAGCTAGAGCATTCTTTTCATCACCTTTTCTTATGGACTGGTAATGCTCCTTGATTCGATCACTGAGCTTCCTAATAGTTTTGCCAACATAGAACGCCCCACAGTGGCTGCAAACAGCAAGGTATACAATGCAAGTTGAATTACAATCAAATGTGTCTAAAAAATTGATTTCTTGTCTAGGAGTGTATAAGGTGAAACAATCTCTACTTGCAATGTACTGGCAGCAAACACATTTCCAACAACAAAACATACCAACTGAAGGGGAAGGTCTGGTTAAATTTCTGTGATCAGCTAGATCAAATACTGATTTGAGATACCGGGATCTTTATAGGTAGTTTATCAAGTATATTTAGGAGCATTACATGATTTTCATGGGAAATAGAGGGTGTTCTGTAAGAGGCTATAAACTGATAGCTGACCTTGTTTAGTTTGATCTGGAGTTCACTAAGTTCTTTTTGTGTGTTGTCTAGAGACAATATCATCCTAAACAAAAATGGAGACACCACAACATTTGCCTTCATGTCTGAAGGCATAGTAAGTGCAAAATCCAGGTGCGGAGGGAGTGCCTTCTGAACATTTAAATCAAACAATCTTTAAATAACTCAGTAGGACATTTCTACAAATCAGTCAATAACTTGATCTGCTTTTAATATTAATAAAAATGCTTTGTGGTCTATAATTTATGGAATAGCATATCTTATTGTACTGTGTTTCTCAGACTGTTTTTTTTTTTTAATTTAAGGGCACTGAACTGCATTTTAACATTTGCTCCTATACTTTTAAAGCATTTTTGTAGGGGGCAAAGACTCCTCCTCCCTCTAATGTAGGATGATATACCATTACACTCCTGCAATTTAAAGCTCACTGTACCTCAGAGTAGGGATAATGTTCCTATATACTACAATCACAGTGACCACATATTCCCCTATTTGCACTTGTTTTGTCATTTTCAGGAATCTCTTTTACTGACCTCGAACTTCTAACACACCTCCAACAGAAAATCATTTAGTCTTCGGCATTTGATATAAATATTGTCTGTGAATAATTATAATATTTATATAAAATGCTGAAGACTAAATGATTTTCTGTTGGAGGCTTGTTAGAAGTTCGAGGTCAGTAACAGAGATCCCTGAAAATGACAAAACAAGTGCAAATAGGGGAATATGTGGCCTGTGAATAATTATAGAAGCCGCGGAGATACAGCGGTAGCATTGTTACCTCACAGCAAGAGGTTCTCCTGTTCGATTCATGGCTGGAGTGCCTTCTGTGTGGAGTCTGCATGTCCTCTCCGTGGTCGAGTAGCCTTCGAACGACATGCGTGAATGGGCATGCCTTCACTGAAGGTTGGGCATCGGGCTGGCAACTCGGCACCATAAAAACCGACTGCCAATCATTAGCGAACCGGAGTTCCACTATAGGGACCCCTAACCGGGAAAAGCCAAAAAGACAAACAACAACATTGTCTGTGAATAATTAAAGTGATTAGAATAGCAGTAGGATGGCTCAAATCATGGAAAAGACATGCATATCTTAAAGCTCACTCAAGCATTTTACAAACAGTTACTACAACATATGCTGTTTTCTGTAAATAAATGGATAGATATGTTGTTTATTATTTATTTATTTTTTTGCAAATGAATAAACAAGACTCAGACTGTTGTCATTTTATTATTGGTATTAACTGCTCAAGCATTTGTTAATTAATTTGTTAATTTTCTCAGTATTATGGAGTTTTGGTAGGGATCTTTCCATAGGTTTTCTCTGTGCCTTCAACATCTTGGACCCTGCGGTCCAGTTACTAAGCCTACATTCTAAGAATGGACCCTGGTTCAAGACACATAGTGATAATTACCAGCTCACTTTTGGATAGTCCCAAAGTTAACACTCTACAATGCACCCTGCACAGTCTGGGTTATATACAAGGCACATCCCATTCCTCTATTTTGGTTGTGATATTTTTTTCCTGTGCTTTTCCTGGGGACATTCTGACTACATGATATTGCAAACAAAAAAAAAAATGCATGGCTGTCCTGAATGGAAAGAGATTTATTACAATTGCAAAAATGGACACGGCACAATAAAAATTAGCACTTTCGTTCGAATAGTATCAAACTTCCTCAGATTAAAATTAAAATTAAAACCCATCCTGATACCTCATTTTATAACAACAAATCACGTGTGACCCTGAACAAATAAGGTACAATGTATTCGGTAACTTGAAACAAAGTAATACACTATAATCAAACCCAGCTTAACATTTAAACGAATTACAGCTCAAAAAACTATTGACTAAACTAAATAATACAAGGCAGCATGAGTGATAAAAATAAAAATAAAGCTGCAAACAAAAAATAAAAAAGTAAATACATGACAAAATAATCGGTATTAATATTGATAAATACTATCTATCAAGTGACTTTAGCTTCAATAAACTTGCAATTAAGATGATCTTATTTAGACTGGAAGGGGCGGACGCATGCAAATATACTTGCCACCACAATTCAAGGAACTCCAACAAAGTTTTTCTCAGTCCATCCCTTGGGCTCTGCTACTTGTTCTACAGCAGTAAACTTAAAATCATGGCCAAGAAACTGAGAAATATGCTTGTAAAAACCTGGGCATTTTGTACAAGAAGTAATATGTACAATTCCTTGAGTGAAACAATAAAACCGACCTGGAATGGAAATATATTTATTCCCTATTGACATCCCAGCCACACAATTTGTGTTGACATTGATGGCAGGCTCCACACTTGATACTGATACATGATATTAAACTATTTGTGTAGGGGTTTTTTTCCAACCTACAGTTTTGAGATAATATAGGTTCTTAACGCAAACATTATAGTTAAAAAGGAATGTGAAGTGATGGTTGTCTTTTAGCAGATTGCATGCATGATTTTGAAGCAGACTTTAAAGTCTCCTTAGAGCTTAAAAACATTCTACTTAATGTGATGAGAACTTTTTGGAAATTAGACATTCTTAGCACTTGAATCACTGTTCTGGTAATATTCAAGAAGCAGTCAAGACCAGCTGTGTATGTACGAAATGCTGCATTAATATGGTATTGATTCTTAACTTTGAGGGTCATTCTTAAACAACAAAATATCACACATGTAATGTATTTTTCTACCCACAAGAGAACTGTTCATGTAAAGAGTTATATATTTGGCCCATTCTAGTAACACCATTATACTGGACTAAAAAGCATATCCTGCAGGCCATGTCCTCTCAGAAAAATCTGGATCATGATACAAAATAGCATTTGGAGATTTCCCTAATTGGCAGATATTTTTCATTAAACTTACATTGTCACTTACTTTTAACATGGAATGACCCAATTTGCTCAAATCATTCTGTTACTTTGTGGTATGTAGCCAACAGCATCTAGGTTGGTTAAACAGGATGATACACTGGCATTCTTCCACGTCCAGATTAGCACAAAGTCCATTCCATATTCCTCTATGTCCTATGAAACCCATAGGTCATACTTAGACCTATTGGAAACATTCACCACTCAGAAAAATACTATACTCATGGGGGACTTTAATTATTCTGCTGTAAAATGCGAAACCTACACAATCCCAAATTTGAAGGCTCAGAGATTCCTAGACTTTGTAAACATAAACACCAAGGACCAGTTAGTACATGCACCTACTAAAGATACAAACATACTGGACCTGTTGCTCACAAATATTGGAGAATGCTGCATCCCCCAGTGCTGTGTCCTCTCCAGTATGGTCAAACCACAGTCTCCTTCAAAATAATAATCAATTCTATAACCCCAGCAAACCCTGTAACAGTTGGAAAATACTCAAAGGCAAACTACCTTTTATTAAGTAATAACATGTCAAAGGTTCAAGCTCCACCAAACACAGCAGGCTTTATTTATTTATCCTTTGTTGGCTGGGTTAGTCCCAATAGGCTAGTTGCCTCTTTTCAGGGGAGACCTGAGGTGGTATTTATACTACTAGGGAAAATTTGGCCATGAATTGGGAAACTTTCTGTACTCTTTTTGATGGGTGCCATGGGATCTTTTACATCCACCTGAGCTATCACCAACTGAAGCAGATGGGGCCTCAGTTTAATATCTCATCTGAAGGATGGCACATTCAGCAGTGCAGCACTCCCCTAATGCGGCACTGCAGTGTCAGCAATGGATCTACCTGATGTGAGAATAGAACCTACAGCCTTCTCCACCAAAAGTGAGTGTGATACCTGTTGCACCACAGACACTGCTGCCTATGCAGAATTATTCACAGAAGCTTTGTATGGCCACATCAATGACTGCATAGAGGCTACTGTGCCTACCAGCAGTATGCCCAAAACTAACTCAGAAAGCAAACCACCCCAGTGGAATCCAAAATTAAACAGGTTCTACAACAAAAGAAAAAAAGGCTTACCTAAAATTAGGAAGTGTAACACCAAAAAAGATAACAAAACTCTCTCATCAGACTGAATAGACAACTAAGAGGAATAATTAAGTCCAACAAAACAAATTTTGAGGTAAGGATAGCATCTCAGACCAAAACCAACCATAAGGCCTTCTTTAGCAGTATTCAAAACCTCAAAGGCAGTACACAATAGTGTGTTAAACTACTGGTAAATAGAGCCACATTCGCAGAACAGGGAAATACAGCAAATCATCTGGTTGACAAATTCAGTCTCAACTTTACTCCCCTCTCACACCCAGCAACTCCCCTTGAAATACTATCTAGTATGACTCCTCTAACTATCAGTAGGGATCAGATGTTAGATTTGCTGTCTAAGGCCTAGAATACAGCTTTGATAGGCCCCGATAACATCCTAGGATGCCACCTGTATAGCCTGAGATATAACTTATCAGCACTACAGGTGTCACTATTCAGCCGTAGTATCTGCATAGACTTCGTGCCACACAAATTTAAGACTGCAGTGGTCATCCCTCTGCATAAAGGTGGGCCATCAATGGATCCAGGGAACTAAATCCATGTGAAGTAGAGTCTTTCCCCTAACCTTATTCAAGCTCAACCTGGACCAGTGGATGGGAACTCAGAAATTCACTCCAGTCTTAAACCTATATCTCTGATAGAAAAGGTAAATGTTAAATCATGCTCTAACTAACAAAATACACCCCTTTAAATAACATCTAAGGCACAAAACCTGTGAGGTACATTTGGGTTACATGGCTAGGCTTATAAAGGCTCCAGTGGTTGGCAGTTTACACTTGCAAACCTATGAACATATTTTATTGTATCTGTGCACTGAAAAGTAAAGTCAATTTGTTTTCTTCTGGCATCATAAAGATGCCTTCTTTGTCAACTACAGAGACCTTTTATTCTGGGTTGAAGCATTTTGCCAGGAGAACACGAAAGTACATTGTGTCTTTTAGAATTGATCTTTTACTTGGATAAAGCTAAGTTTCATGTTAAGTTGTATTTTCTTTTTCCTTTCTCTAATAACAGTTCAAGACACAATATGCTCTAATAACCCCTGATCTAGGTTTGCAACACATTGTGCAATTAATAAAATCAGGCCCTAGCACATGATATTTAATCAATCATTTTTTCTAAAAGGGTTCACATTCCAGCATTAGGCAATGTTGGACTATTAGAATAATGTCTGCTCTGCATGCACACAGTGAGGATCCATTCGCTAAAAGGATTAACGTTAACTAGCAAATAACTCATAATTGTTCAGCATTACATTCCATTTAATAAGCAAAGCATTTCTATGTTGTTTTTCACAAGGGCTTATTGTTTTTTTAATTCAGTGCTACAGTAGATCTTTCCTTAATTTCACTGAGGACATTCTCTGATTTATGATACACACTACTTCTGACACAGCATAAATAGATGCATAATTGTTTTATATATTTTGTTAATTTTGTGTGCTTGCAAATGAATGTATATCAGTGTTTTTGGCACTGCAAACCAAGGAGCACTAGAGAAACAAGGAAATTAGTTCTCCTTATACATGCAACTACTTCTAACTGCACGTTTAAAACAAAGTGTAATTATAGGAGAGGGCACAAGTCTCTTACTCTGTGGACCCTGGTTGTAATGCATCCTGATACTACTGCTACAGGCACAGTCCAGCTGCTGTCAGTAGGAGTTTGGCCTTGCTATGAATAGACTCTCACTGCTCTTATGTTTGACTTCCTTCACTGGATCGTATTCTGTCCAAATTACTGTTCTACCACCCTTGGTACCATAACCCAATTCCATAGCCCTTCATGACGAGATTAGTTTCCATACAAATATATCTTTTTTTGTCATTGCTTTCTTCCCCTGCTTCCTCAGCCCTTCTTTGTTACAGATATCTTTTGCTGCTGCACTCACGACATGGTTTCCATCCATCCACTGCTATAAAGCAACTGATCATAATTTGTCTGCTAAAGATAGGCAAATATATATTTTACTACAATCTGACCAATCACACAAAGGCTCAAGGATGTTAAGGATGCTTAACTTAATCTAATAGCAAACATTTCTACAATTATCCTCTTTGTGTATCACTCAAAAAACACTGACCAGACATGATTGTCCATAGTGAAATTAGGGTTGCTTTCAGTATACCTAGTGAGAAGACAGGCATACCCAGCTTGTCACTGTTTTGCAGTGTCAACACTTACTCTGTTCTCTTACCTCTAATGATTACAGTCGATGTCCTTCCGTATTACTGTTGCAGTATTCTTCACTGAAGGATTCTCAGAATTAACATCTAAATCATAGGCATCAAACTCAAGACTGTCAGATAACATAAGTAAAATGAATACTACAAAAACAGAAGGATTTTCTTCTGGAAGAAAAATGACAACAGGAATCCAGTATGGTAACTCAAACTTTTCCTTGGGTTAAAAATGACTTGGCTTTACATGACTGTATGAGACGTACTTTAGCTTTCACAAAATAGTAAAGAAGACAAAAAAACACTACTTACACATCCACTCACACATTCCTTCTTTCATTTACTCTCCCATGGCTCATTCTCAGCAAAAGTTGATGAAGAGATAGTGGGATAGCTAATTTTCTTTATGTCCATGTAGCCTGAGATTAGCAAGATATACTGAATGAGTACCAGATGCAACACAGAGTCTATATTTTGATGGTAGAACAGAACTTCCCTCACCAGACCTGCATGTTTTACTTTCTTCTGGATAAACTCTAAATCCAGTCTTAGTCAACATTGTCTGGCACCTCAGTAGAACCATTTTATTCTGTGGCATGTATGTTTATATATCGTATTGTTTTATATATTTTGTCATTGCAGTCCTACCACCACTTCAAAATCAACTCCACTTGACCACCTTTTTTGTGAAAAAATATTTTCCTCTTCTCCTACTGCGCAGCACCCATTCAGTATTTACCGTTGTTGGATTTTTTTTGTCATGTTTCCCCAAGAACACAATAATTTTGATTCAGCTGTGTCTTATGAGGTGCTAATATGTTCCTATTATGCCTTACCACCATATTTCTTCAACGAGATGTATATTACTTTCTTCTGTGGTCTCTTTAAGTGGTTGTTGTACCATTTTTGCTGCCCTCTACTAAACTGCCTGTCTCCTGCATTGCTGCACGTGTCCTGTAAGGATGAGGTTTTCACATCTGCACACAATATTTTACATAGGATTTCTTCATTTGTCTCTGTAAAGGGGATAATAACCTTCTGCTTTCTTGTTATGATATCACTTTCTCTGCATGAGTTCTGAGTTTATGATGTCACCTACAGTGAAAAGTCCAGATCCTCCTCTGTCTTGGAGGTGAAATTCAGTTTAAGTAAACAGATATTTATTCCGTGAAGTAAATTACATGCAAGTCTGTATCTGCGTATTCTGTTTGAGGCCAGTTTCCAGTACAGTGGAAAATAAAGTGATATGAAATGACTATAATATAATATTAAAAATATCCCTAGTCTGTTTTCTTCTTTACTTAATTCAAAGGTTTGTCTCTCAGTTTTACCAGTGTTGGTTTCCTTTGAAGTGTTACTGTCTCATAATGGGTTTCAGTGGAAAGCAGAACTAATAAAAAATTAGAATGTCATAAATGATAGCCTAACAAAAACAGCTGCAGAAAGCTTATTATACAATGACTCCCTATTAATATTTGAAAATGTGCACACTGATTGGCCCAGCCCAATCAGTGTGCCCATTGTAAATTCCACAATATACCAATGGAAAAAGGTCCGGTCACCCAGACTTTTTTCTGTTGATATAAAGTGCCCCAAAACCTTTTTTTTTACAATTAAAAAAAGAGAGAGAGAAAACGGAGCAACAGATACTTTCTTTTCTCCGTTGCTTCCGTTTCAAAGCAATGATGTACTGGGTATGCATGGGAATGCAATTCCCATACGCATGCGCAGTACATCAAAATGAAGAAGCAGTATACCACAACCGGCGAAAGAACAGCAATCCGCCATTATACAAAGACATTATTTAAGAAAAGTATTTTTTTCTTAAATAATGTCATTGTATAATAGCAATAACTGAATCTGTGGTTGTAGTATATTGAAGATTTACCCACGGTTGCCTTTGTTTAATCACTCGGGCTTCACCCTTGTGATTAAACCACACCAACCATGGATAAATCTTCAATATACCACACCACGTCATTGGTTATTGCTTAAATAGACTATATAAGAGCAAATAACTATATAAAACAAATGGAATACATTCTTCTAACCAGTTCCATACCGAATGAGAGAGTAGGTCTGTCAGACTGCACAAAACAACCAAGTTCCTTGTTACTTAGTGTGTTTTGGAGCTCAGACATACAGAATTTGACCATTTCAGCAGAAGCATAGCTGGCTTATCCAACACCCTGTTCCAGTACTATGAACCAGTGCCACACCAACTCACCTCTTCAGGTAAAGAGCAAAAAGAAAAGAAATCTATGTTCTTTTCCTTCTATTGCCACCAGTCAGCTGGCCAGATGCAGAACATACCCCCCTCCCTCCTTCCCAGCCATTCAAGTCCCATTTCTGTGGCCGGGCCCCCCATGCTCCCCCCTGTTGTTAAAATAAATAAATAAGAATGTCTTCTTATAGTATGTAGCAAGCTGTTTGTTAAAAATGTAGGAGACAGTTGCTACTGTTTATACCCTGCCTGCTCCGAGCCTATGGCACTCATGTTCTAGTTAAAAAAAAAATCTTCTTATAAATTGCAGCAAACCATTTGCTACAAATGTAGCAAACAGTTGCTACAGTTTATACACTGTCTGCATGGAGCACTACAGAGCTCAGGTTTTAGTTAAAAACATTTTTTCTAACTTTTAAACTGTAGCAAACTGTAAATGCAATATCAGTTTTTAAAAGCCAGTATTGCATTAAAGAATGAGAGACCTGGATCGGATGATTCTGCCCCCAACACTTTGCACCCAGGGCAGTTGCTCCTCTTGCTCCACCCTAGCAATACTACTGCATTTCAGACTAGCATATGTCTGCATGAAGTTGCTTATATACTCTTCCTACCTGCAATTAATGTTAAAGAGCAAATCACATTCTTGTGCAGGTAGCAGATTGATTACTGTATAAAAAGAAACTAAAAATAAACCAAAGTCTTTTTTTCCTTGGTAATAAACATCTTTATAATTCATACTGAGCACCTCAGATTAGTTGGTCATAGACATTAGTACAACATAATAATGGCTCCCTATTGAAAGGTTGGCAGTTAAAATGCGGAATGACAGCACACCAAAAAATGACCAGAAATCCAGAAGGGAGAATCTTGAAGATCTCTCTTCTCCTTCAAAACTTCTTTTTTGATGGGGGCTTTTTGCAAGGCCCCTACACCCCCCAAGTGTATACATACATACATATATATATATATATATATATATATATATATATATATCAACTCTGAGATTGCCTTATCTCAGAGAAAAGGGACTATTCCAGTAGATGGCCATTATGGGCTTGGTATATGTAAGTCTGTTTTTCCGGCCATTCAATCTGTGTGTTTTGGGACTTGGTCTTTTGGGTGTCAACATTTCAAATGATTATTCAGAAGAATCCGTAATATATGCATGTCAAAATAAGGACAGAGTAGGTTGCAGTAAGTACCTAAGCTGTGAAGAACCAAAAATTGTAGAATACCTGCAGTGGTATCCTCATTAGACATGTAACCAATAGTACCTGAGAATATGGTTGTCATAAGGAAATAACACACTTGTCCAGGTTTGCGTGAAACACAGAGTCTAAGTACACCTGGAAGTTCTGTCATATTGCTATAAGACCTATACTCTAGAGGGCATTATTGTGCTTAGGAAATAGCCTCTTTGTTTTTAATTACTTTTTGATGTATGGTTTTGTAATTTTTCAAGCACAATTTTGTTTTTTGTTGCTTCTCAGGAAAAGTAGTCCCTTTCTTTGTTTTTATGTATTATATGTGTATTATATAGTAAGCAGGAAACGTATTCCAGTAAAATGCCCTTTAAGTTAAAATACATTATCCTATGCTACATTAAAAAATAATCAACACAATCATAATAAGTATGACTCATAATTTCAAGTAAGACATCACAACAAGGATGCAACCACACAAGTAGTCCCTTCATTATTACAGAGCTTTTTGCTGCTGTCTAGTTTGCTAAACGTGCAATTATTAACAGAGCTACAACATCACCTTAAATGTAAGAAGTCTGTCAGACAACTGCCGCAGTACTGAGTAACCCCAACTCCCAAGGTGACAAGGAATTCAAAACTATAAAAGCATCATAATTCACAAATGTTAACCCTAATCTGCATTCCAGGTCTTATTGCAAAATGTGTTTTCGTTACTCTCCTACAAAAGATACGATGACACTGACTTTCTTACTTGCCTATTTAAGTACTGACGTCATTGAGATGTGAGGTTTAGTACGGTTAGAGAATGGGCTACTTGTACATCGCTACTCTGACTGGAGAATCACATTTCTCCAGCAGGATGTTAATGCACAGGTAATGCCTGCTGAAAAACGAGTCCACTGTGGAGCTCAGACTGTAACAGAGATAAGACCACCATTATTTTACTCTCACTAAGCAATGTTTTTGCTGTTTAGTCAGTGTAAAATAAAAACACAAAATTTTAAAAAGGAAAGAAATAAAGAAACGTGTGTGTGTGCATTTGAGGTCTCTGTGAGTGTCTGCATGCATGAGAGTGAGATCAATCAAACCATTATTTTATACTCACTAAGAAGTGCTTTTGCTTTTAGCAAGTGTAAAATTAAAACAAAAAATTAAAAAAGAAAAAGAAAGTGTGTATGTGTTTATATCTGTGTGTGAGTCTATGTGTGCGAGACTGAGATTGCTCAAGCAATTATTTTACACTCACTAAACAGAGCTCAGAATCCTTGCAACACTGCAATGTAGTGGATTAGCCTGGGGAGTCACATGGGCACATCCAATTGTTAAAATAGTGGGTTTTGAGTAGTTTCTTAAATAGTGAAGCAGAGCTGGTAGAAGTTGTGTGATTTGGGAGTGAGTTCCATATTTTTGCTATTGTACAGCCAAAGAGTTTTACCCGCTTCATTCTTATGTTTGATGACATTTATGAAATGTTGGTCTGCTGATCTTAAGGCTTGGGTGGTAGTGTAAGGCTGTATTAGATCCTGTAGTGCTGGAGTTTTGTCAGGGTGGTAGTACAGTTTGTGGGCTGTGAAGAGTTGAGTAGTAAGAAGTAGTTGGGGCAACTCAAGCCAGTTGAGCTGTTTGAGGGAGAGACAGTGATGGGATCTATTAGAAGCACCTGTAGCAAACTTGGCAATCTTGTTATAGCAAGATGCCATTTTGTTTTATTCGCTGTGGTGAAGATTAATCAGGATTGGGGAGGCATACATTAGGGTGGATAATAGAGGAGTTCTTGCAATAGTGGATTTGGTATAATTGGTCATGAATTGCTTGTTCCTATACAGGAGACCAAGCTTTTTGTTTACTTTTTTGATTGTTTGGGCTGTGTGTACGTCAAATTTGAGATTGTTGTCGAGTACTACTACTAGGAGTTTAGTGTGTGTTGTTGGGGTGATTGAGGTATTATCCTTGGAGTTTATGGTGAAATCATTATTTAGTGCAGGTGATCTATCAGGACTGAAGAGAATTAGTTTTGTTTTTTTTTGGGGTCAAGTATAAGTTTAATGCTAGAAAACCACACTTCAATCAGAGTTAAGTTATTCTGTGTAATTGTTTGAAGTTTGCTTAAGGTTGCAGTGGCACATATGATAGTAGCGTCATCTGCATGCTGCACTATAGTGGCAGACGGAGAGGTTGCAGCTTTCTGATTTGTAAATATGGAGAATAGTAAAGGACCAAGTATGGAACCTTGAGGGACTCCTATGGATACAGGTAGAAGAGAGGATAGTTAGTCCTGTCAAAGCACTGCTTGTTGTCGACCAAATAAATAGCTGTTCAACCATGATATGGTGAGGGGGTTTATGATAAGGGCAGATAGAGTTTTGAGAAGCATGCTGTGGTTGACCATATCAAAGGCTTTTGATAAGTGTAAGAATACAGAGGATACGAAAAGTCAGTTGTTTCTATGGGTGTTGACTATGTTGATATATCACAGTAGTGCTGTTGTGGTACCATGGGAGGGCCAAAAGCCATGTTCAGATGTTAATATAAGGTTATTTTTTAGGAGGTATTGCATTAGTTGTGACTGCACTACTCTTTCTAGTATTTTGATAAAGGTGATAAAATTAAAACAAATGAATAATTGTGTGTGTGTGTGTGTGTGTGTGTGTGTGTGTGTGTGTGTGTGTGTGTGTGTGTGTGTGTGTGTGTGTGTACGTGCATGTGCGGCACGCGCGTGTGTGTGTGTGTGTGTGTTTTAAAAGTAAGAGGTATACATACCGCTCAACCTCTTAGCTCAAGAAATTTGGCTAAAGCCTAAAATAATGGGGGATCAAAGGCTCAAAATAGGGACAGAGTTTACATATTGCTCTTTTAAAATTAGAAAGTTGCTATAATGACAGGATTTATGTTAACATATTTTCTGGAAAATATGAAGTCCATATTTGTCACCTCGGGGACACCCCTGATTTTGATTAAAATTTTAGCTCTGCCTCCCTTAATCCCAACTAAAACTGGAGACTTTTGGAGAAAAGGTGATGAATTACACATAATAAACAATGATAATAAATAGTTATAGACTTGTTTTCACTTCAGAAAATGTAATTAATTCACATTCTCTTATATTGACAATGTCTCAAGTTAATAGAAATACTATTTTAAGTGTACCTGATTCCATTGAGATTTGTCCTTGATTAGTTGAGAACCATGATAAAGTCTGAAACTCAAATGTAACTCATTATTTACTGACTTCAACCCCCTCCAATGATTTCCCAGCATATACTATAGCAAGTTTGAAACATTAGGAGGAGGCACTATTTTATATTAAAAAAAAAAAAAAATATATATATATATATATATATATATATATATATATATATATATATATATATATATATATGGGTCTACTTCACTTGACTGAAAGCTCACTAGACTGAAACTCATCTGAAGGAGCACACTTGACTGAAACTCATTTGGGGGTGTGGGAGATGACTCCCCCCACCTATTTTATACATTTTAAACCATATACATGGATACTTACAGCTATAATGAATAACTCTTTTTAGAACATAATATATACCCAAACTATGTGGGGGGGGGGATATGCCTCCCCACCCCTTACTGTATATACTAACTCCAGGATCGCATCACAATGTGGAAAAGGACATATACCTTTCAACAAAATGAGTTTCAGTCAAGTGAGCTTTCAGTCAAGTGAGCTTTCAGTCAAGTGTGCTCTGTGAAATGAGTTTCAGTCTAGTGAGCTTTCAATCAAGTGACATAGACCCAAAAAAAATACAAATGTAACAGACAGCTCATTCTCTAAGCACAGTAATTCCCTCCAGGGTGTTATTTACACCATAACACACACCCTGTCAGGCGTTATTACTTGCTTACCATAGGTTCATAGGTAGGTACTAGGCTATTGGCCCTAGGGCCTATATAAGCCTAGCCAAAAAGGTACCCTGGCTTTAGCCACCCAAGAAAATTATTTTCCTGTGCCCCTGTCGAGCAGAGCCACAGAGGTGATCCCATCCAATCATCAAGATTTTTCTTGAAGAGTGATAATGAGGAGCTTTGTTTGATATAGATAGGTAGTTTAGTTTGTTCCAGAGTAAGGGAAGTCTCTGGGACAGGAATCTATCCCTCCAGCATGTTCTGTTTATTGTGGTGACAAGGTTTAGGTCCCTAGAGCATGTAGCTCGGAGGGATTGGGATTTCTTTAGGTGTAGCATGTCCAACAGCTCTGGGTTTGACATAGCTTTGTATGTCAGGCAGAGATCACCTCTGAGTAGGTGATATGCGACGGAGTAAAGCTGGAGTTTTTTGAGACTATCTGCTTAGGGCATCTGTTTGAGGCCGGTAATTTTCTTTGTGAGTTATTTTTGCAACCTTTCCAGTTGTTGCAGATGTCTTATGAGGTACATACCAAAAGGGGCATTGTACTCTATAATGGGTCTAATGAGTGATGAGTAGAGGGGAACAATTACCTCTTTTTTCCTGGATGAGAAACCTTTTGTGATGAGGTGAGCCATGTAGAAGGCTTTCCTGACTACTGCGGCAATGTGATTATCAAAGGAGAGACTACTGTCCACCTGTGTCCCAAGGTCTCTTATGACACTTTCGGTGGTAAGTAGACTACCACCTAAGTGGTAGATCATGGGTACAGAGTTTTTACCAAAGGGGATGACAGTGCACTTTTTGGCATTGAGCTTTAGGCCATGGCTTTGATACCAGGCATCTGTTTCTGTGAGGCCCTTTTGTAGGATGTCCACATCGTTAGGAGTTTTGATTATGGCTCCTAGTTTGCAGTCATCTGTGAACTTCATTAGCCAAAGACCTTCTGTGTTAGCCTGTACTTCAGAAAAATAGATACCAAACAGGAGAGGACCCAGGACTGAACCCTGTGGTACTCTACTTGTCACTGGCCTGAAGTCGGATTTGGAATCTGCTACTTTCACAGTGTGAGTACTGTCAGTGAGCCAGTTGGCAACCCATCTTGTGACATAGGGATTTATACCTAGTTTAGTGATTTTATCTATAATTCCAGAGTGGGGGATGGTGTCAAAAGCCTTGGCGAGATTTAGATAGGCTGTGTGAACCACCTTACCCTTGTCTACAGCTTTGGTGACTGCTTTGAAGAAGTCTATCTGATTTAGGAGACATGATCTGCCTTTTACAAACCCAAATTGGGTGGGGTCCAGAGTTTGAAGATTACCAATGTCTTTGTGTATAAGATCCATGATGATACGTTCCATGGCCTTGTAGACCAGGCTTGTTAGGCTAATGGGGCTGTAGTTCCCAGGGTCTGTGGTGGCTCTACCTTTGTGGAGTGGGATAACCATCGCTGTGCACCATTCAGTGGGCACAAAGCCTGAGGTGAGGCTATGATTGAACATGGTGCTTAGGTGGGATGCCAGTTCATTCAGCAGTTTGTGTAGAATGCAGCCTGGGATGTTGTCAAGTCCCATGGATGCTGAGTTCTTGGCTTTGGAGAGTGTGTTTTTTACTTGTGCAGCTGTTTTACAGGAACCTTGCATTCTTCCAGTATAGAGATGGGCCATTTAGGGGGTGAGAGGGGGGTAAAGTTAGCACTGAACCTATCTGCCAGGATGTTGGCAATATCGGTTGGTTCTGCATATTTAGTGCCATTGTGCTGTAACTCAGAGCAGATCTAAGTGTTGCCATTGAGATTCTTGACATAGCTATAGAATGCTTTGTGGTTGTCTTTAGAATCAGTGGTGATTTTGTTTTCGTAACTAGCTTTGGAGGATTTTATGAGGGTTCTCAGATTCTTACTGAGGCTGACCAAGGAGTTCCTCCAATCATGTGATTTTACTCTTTTTTGCAACAGTTTCTTTCTTCTGTTATAGAGTTTGTTTATGGCAGGGGATCACAAGATTGGCTTCCTTTTTTGTAGGATAGCACCATGGTTCTGTTAGGAATAGCATGATCCATGAACTTGTATAATTGCTTATAAAGTGATTTTGTGTAGGATTCAGCAGTCGTACCTCTATTGGCCGTCTGCATGGGTGTCGTGAAGTTTGCCACTTCTATCTTAAGAAGCGTGAAGTTAGCTTTGGAGAAATTTTTTATGGTGGTTTCTCTAATGGGGGGTGGGGGAGGGATGCAGATGTCTAGGGTGATTAGCTTGTGGTCAGATCTGACCAACAAGGAATTGACCTCTGGTGTGGAACACCAGTCGCCCATGTTGGTAATGACCAGGTCTAGGATATTGTTGCCTCTGGTGGGAGTGTGGATAAGTTTATCCAAGGCATTGGAATTTATGAATTCCAGAAAACGTTGAGCAAAAGAGTTGGTACATGAGTAGTTTTCCTACTTAATAATGGGGTAGTTGAAATCACCCATTATTAGGGTGTTGGGTTGTACCCTAATATTTTCCAGTAAAGAAATGAGGAGTGGGAATCCTGGGGCATGGTGGGGGGATCTGTAGCAAGTTACAATTTGGATTGCGGTCTTGCCCAGAGTTAGTTGCACTTGGATAATCTCTAAGCATAGTAAACATACTATCATGATAGTGTGCTGCATAAATAATATTCTGTGTGTTGCAGTCTGCTGAAACCCAAAGTTTCCATTAATGGCCTCTCTCTGGATGCTTAAAGTACATAGACTGATCAATGTAGTCACAATATTTACACTACTGACATTTACGTGTATCCCATTTGGTCCCCACTACTGGGCCTGATATTACAGAACTGCTTGTTGAGTTTCGTCTGTTTGCACATAATTTAGCATTAAAATTAATGCTTGGCAATTTTGTTGTCTTTCGGCTTTTCCCGGTTAGGGGTCACCACAGCAGAACTCCAGTCCGCTAATGATTGGCAGTAGATTTTTACGTGCTGGCTTGCCGGGCCTAATGCACAACCTTCAACGAAGGAACGCCCATTAATGCATGTCGCCACGCAGAAGACGCTCTAACTGAGAATCGAACGGGCAACGTCTAACTGTGAGGCGACAACGCTACCACAGCACCACCACCGCAGTAAAATTAATGCTTGGCAATGGTAGTGAAAATAATGAAGTCAAATTATTTAGAAAGCCTTGTATATTTGTACCAGCACTGCCTCCTACTGTTGAAGTTTATTTATCAGCCTGTGAAAATGACTTGTATGAGTTTTTTAATCACAAGGAACTGAACAGGCACAATAGCTCAGATAATTTAACTAAAAATGAACGACAAGCCTTGTTAGAAATCCAGCGTAATACAAATAGTGTTATTCATCCAGCAGATAAGGGGGGGATTGGTGGTTGTTCTTGATTCAGCTTACTATCATGATAGTATGTTTACTATGCTTAGTGATTTTAACACTTATGTTAGTATTGATGCAGCAATGGTGCATGACTTGAAATGCAGACTTGACAACTATCCACCAGAACGCTTTGAATCCAGGGCTTGTCACCAAGGAACTGCATGACTACTCTACAGTACAGAATCCACCTACACCTCAAATGCACGGGCCACCAAAAATACACAAGCACCCCCCCAGAAGCCCCCACCCAGACCCACCGCAGCGAATGCAGGTAGTTGTTTAGGGCACATCTCTTCAAGATTCTCTGTGCATTGTAAGTATAATTTAGCCCTCCACCAGTCTCTTCTCACCCACTAGTGCAAACTGCAACACACAACTCAGCACAGGTTTTGCACATTTACTTTGGCCACCAAACTGTGTCGGTTAGTTGAATGATTGCGTTCATTATTTATTTGTTTTTATTATAAATGGAAAGCACATAATGAACTGTAACCAGCCAGTGCAAATATTTATGAAAGCCTATAGCAAGTAACATGACAACAGAGAGTTTAGCAACATTTTAATAACATGCAAAGTAAATATTAGGTGTCCATCATATTTGTTTTGTATCATTCATTCATTTCCAGTACCTGCTCTACTGTATTCCAAGTTCATAGGTTCATAGGAGATTACTAGGCTAACAGCTTAAGAGCCCTTACAAGCCCAGCCAATATAACCCGATTTTACCCAATATATGACCCTAGGGGCAAAAGGATGGCATGGATTTGCACCTACGCCTTGAGTATCTTACAAATTGCCCTCTCTTTAAGGGACATAGGCACCACCCCATGTGTGATGATTTTGATGATAAAGGCCAAATTATTATTCCAGGGATAAAAATCCAAAGGGGGATATTCCAGGGAGACTCTCTGTCACCATTGCTCTTTTGCCTTGCCCTTAACCCATTAAGCTGTCTGCTTAACAGATTAGGTCATGGCTATAATTTGGCTTCCAGAAATCAACAAAGTGTAAAGACTTTCCATCATCATGATTTAAAACTGTATAGCTCATCAGATGAGGAACTGAAAGCACAACTACAAGTAGTCAAAACTTTTTCAGATAATACACGAGTCATTTATTCTTGATAAATGTGCAAAAGCAACCTTTAAAGCATAGAAGCTGCAGCACCAAGAAAACATCAGTTTGGGACAAGAATGTGACATAAAAGAACTTGAGCAAGAGGGAATGTATAAATATTTGGGACCTGATGAAAATCAACAATAAAACATAAACAAATGCGAATAAAACTTAGTAAGGCATATTTTAGAAGACTTAAATTAATCCCAAAAACAGCACTGACATCTAGAAACAAAATTCAAGCTATAAATCAATTTGCTCTTCCTGTCCTTATTTACAGTTTTGGAGTGACTGACTGACCCCAAAAGGTGTTGGATAGATAAGACAGGAAAACAAGAAGGATGCTTCATGCTCATCAAATGATTTATAAAACTCAGTGCATACTAAGATTATATATTCCCCATTCAGAAGGTGGTATGGGCCTACTTGAAACTGATTACATGTATAGATCTGCAATCCTGGGACTCCACACATATCTGCTGACCTCACAAGACCCAAACATAGTGAAAGTTTTGAAACATGAAGAGAATGAATTTGAGATGACTTCCCTTCTTAGTTTAGCAGAAGCATATTGGTGTCAAGCAGGAATGGAAATCAAAGCAGAAGTAGATGGAAATCGGACAGCAACTGAATGTGCCAAAAAACAAAAGAAAGAATATAAGGTGAAGGATCAGATGAGAAGGCAAGAAATGTGGAAATGTATAAATATAGTCGCAAACATAGAAAACTCCTGGAAGAACCTCATGTTGCTCAGGATCAAATGCAGGAATGGTTAAGGAGAGGTGAATTCAAACCAAAAGATGAAAAGTTAATACTGACGGCCCAAGACTACATACATGTTGGTTTACAAAGTCCATTGAACATGTGGGAGAAACAGACAAATGTTGGCTTTGTAAAAAGAATTGGAAACAGTCGCACACCTTGTTGCTGGTTGTGATATACTAATAGCAGAAGGACTGTATACTGAAAGGCATAATAATGTGGCAAGACTGTTGCACTGGGGATTCTGCAAACATTATAATATTGAAGTAGCTGAAAAACACTGGAAACATGAGCCACAAAGCATCATAGAAAATGATGAAGTCCACATCACATGGGATCACCCATTACCAACAGTTTGAAAGCTATATGTGAGAAAACCAGATATAGTGGTCCATGAAAAGAAGACAAAAGTAGCATTGATCATTGAAATTGCTACACCCAATGACTACACTGTCTTGTATACAAAGAGACATAAAATCATAAAATATCAGGATTTACAGGCAGAAACGAGAGCAATGTGGAAGAAAGATACCCAGACAGTTCCAATAGTAGTAAGAACAAAGGCCTTATAAAAAAGGATACTTTTCCATTAAACCCCTACCACTCACTTCACACTGCTGTTTTGCCAGCATTTGGTCGGCAGTTTTTATTGACTTCTTTCATGTCTGTACTGCAAGCGAGTTGGATAATTATTAATACAATGAGAAGAAGTCTTGCTTTCCAACACTTTGTTTACCTTTGTAAGACAGAGCTCACTAATCAGGAATTTAAAAGACAGTTATATTTCAATCACACGTGCCCTTCAAGAAAATAATTCCTCGTACAACTGACATAGTGGCTTCTAGTGAATTTAAATGCGAAAGACTAACACAAGAGCTTCATTAATATGACTTAGTATGTGTGCTTTGAAAGATAACAGTAAATATTTACCATAAAGTCCAAGTGCCGTTTTCACACCCTATACAAGTCAAGCCATTCATCCAGAGATAGCGGTTATCAGCCTTTAAATGCATCCGTGTCCTCCTTCACTGAAGTAGCTTTGAGCAGCTACAAATCTACTGGCTCACTGTCTTCCCCTAGAGGATTTTCTCTTCTCCTCTATTCCCTTGAACTCAGTACCTGTAAGTACACTAGCATTCCATGCACCAAAGTGTGCTCCCAAATGACCGGCATGTGTCAGACCGCTGGAAAAGCCTGCTCTGGAGAAATACTGATGAATTGTTCGATTTTGTTATTCAACTCAAGTGACTTAGGCAGATCCTCCTAAATGCTCTTCTTCAACTTGCACTTTTCGGGACATAACTAAAAGAACCGAAAGCTGGCATCATATTAAAGGCCGCCACTTTGGATAAACTGCTGTAAGATGCATCTCATAACTTCCACAAAACCAATTGCCACTTACTAATGCTGCCATTGACAGAGGATAAGTGCAAATGGCACTTTTCCATCTGCAATTCATTCCTTTAAAAAACCTGTGGCAATCCAAACTGCTGAGGAAATACCGGCAAAACACAGCAGCACTAAATGGTAGGGGTTTAACGGAAAAGTACCTAAAAAAAGAATCTACAATCATATTTAGATATGTTACCAGTACATGTAACTTCATATGAATTGCAGAAGGAGTCATTACTGGGCACACTGCGGGTGCTGTGAAGAGCACTTTTGGCTGACATCAAAGACCGAAACAATACTAATCTCAGGAACTTTAATCATACTTTGACTTAGGAATGGGGTCCATTCCTGTCATGGTATTAGAAACCCAAAAGATTTGGATTAATTAATGTGAATTTGCTATTCTCCATCCATGGATCCAAACTGCTTTTGAAGAGGGTCAAAGAACGGTTCTGCTTAATGTGAATAGGAAGCCTGCTCCAAAGAAGGGTCAAACTCTGAGACATATGTATGTCTCTCCAGCATGCTTTGTTTGAGTCGCTGACTAAATTTAGATCCCTAGACTGGATGACACTCAGGCTGTTTGACTTATATTTGTGTAGCAGCCCCATCAGGGAGTGTGTGTGTGTGTGTGTGTGTGTGTGTGTGTGTGTGTGTGTGTGTGTGTGTGTGTGTGTGTGTGTGTGTGTGTGTGTGTGTGTGTGTGTGTGTGTGTGTGTGTGTGTGTCCACAAATTAAGTAAACACTAAGCATTTATGAAGACCAAACAACAATGAGAATCAGCCCTGGTGCCTTAAAATAAAGGCTTCTAATACACTGCTTTCTCTGTCATTCTTGTAAATGTTTCATCTCCCAAGCCCCTGCTTACACTTATCATGGTTATCAGAACTTGTCAGAGATTTGGGTTGCATGGCTAGGCTTAAAAAGGCCCTTGTGGTCGTTAGCCTAGTAAACACCTATGAACCTGTGAACCTATTCATCTTGTATCATAATGTACATCACCACACATTGGGCATCTTTTTTTTCCGCAGGAATGTGTGAGATCAGATATTCCAAAGCTCAGATGTCTAATTCACCATAGGACATAATGATAAAAATGATAAAAAGTTACTAACATCAGTAAATAAAACTGTAATGAGGTGTGGTGCTTGCATTACAAAGAGTTCAAAGTAGCTCACACAGAAATACAGTTCCAGCTAGAAAAGTACATATATCCAAGTGTTTAGTGTGGTGCCATATGGTTTATATTGCAGAGTAACAATATGCACATCATAGTAAGAAAGCATCCATCAAGCCACAGTGGTGCAGTGGTAGCATTGTTGCCTCACAGCAAGAGGTTCTCCCGTTCGATTCTTGGCTGGAGCACCTTCTGTGTGGAGTCTGCATGTCCTCCCCTCGGTCGAGTGGTGTTCGAAAGACATGTGTAGAATGGGCGTGCCTTCGTTGAAGGTTGGGCATCGAGCTGGCACCTCGGCACCCATAAAAAAAAATCTACTGCCAATCATTAGCGGACTGGAGTTCCGCTGTGGCGACCCCAGCAAAAGAAGAAATAAGAAAGCATCCATTGCTTTAGGGGGCTGTCAGTAAAAAGATAAAACATCCTTAATTTGAAAGAAATTCTACATTGTTGGAGGCTTGCATAATGTACATTCTAAGGTAGTTTTGCCAACATTAATAGGTCCAGCAATGAATAATAGTGGAGGGCTTATAACTGGCCAATCAATGCCCAGTAATGGAGGGATTATAACCAGCCCAGCACTAGACAACAGTGGAGGATTTATAACCCTCCCAGCACTGAGCAGCAGTAGAACTGCACAAAAATGGGAGGGTTTATAACTGGTCCAGAACTACACAAAAAAGAGGTTATAACTTGCCCAGAACTACACAAGAATAGAAAGTTTATTAATGGCCCAAATCTGAGCTGCAATGGAGGGTTTATAATTGGCCCATCACTACACAGCAGTGGAGGGTGTATAAATGGCCCAGTACTGAACAGCAGTTAAGGTTTTATATCCAGTGTAGCACTGTACAGCAATATAGGGTTTATAACTGGCCTGACACTACAAAGCAATGGAGGGCTTATAACTAGCTCAGAACTATGCAACCAAGAAGTGCTGAAAACTGCTGTAGCACTGAACAGCAATGGAGGGTTTATAACTAGCTCAACACTGCACAGCAATTGAGAATTTATAAAAAGGCTGGCACTCTAAAGAAATGGAGGGTTTAAAACTGGCCCAGCACCACTCAACAATGGAGCATTTTTAACTGGCCCAGCACTGCACAGCTATGGAGGGTTTATAACTGGACAAACACTGCAGAGAAATGGAGAGTTTATAACTGGTGCAGCACTGCACAGCAATGGAGGGATTCTTCATTTAATTTATGGATACTTCCATTATTTTTCTCTTATTATAGTACAGTTTATTTGATTTTAAATTTTGCTTCATCTGAAAGTTTTTTCTTTGGGGTGGTTTAAAAGTTCTTGGCCAGTTAGACAAAATTCCTTTGCCATTCACTGAATGAAAATGAATTAAATCTAGCTAATTAGAGGAAAGTATGATTTCTTATTTCAGGTATTTATCTACATTCATATTTACTTGCAATCACTGTGAGACTACCGCTGGTGTGTGACTACAATTGATGTTTCTCACCCACCTTCTCAATTCTTGTTGCGTTTTTAAACTTGTTAACTTTTGATCTGCATACCCCTACTGTAAGTTGGCTTTTGAAGGTCTACCCATATATTCTCATCTGCTCATTCTGCTGGCCACTGAAAGATCAAACTGGGAAGGTCCTCCCCTTAAACTATTAACCTCTGTTTCACATTAATCCCACTCAGTTATTGCACACTGCAATATTCAGAGTATTAATCTCTTTTTTCCATCTTATTTCTAAAATCTGGGACCTGAGTGCCAATCACTGGAAAGCCTAGGAAGTGCTTCCCAGGAATCAGCTTGAGATTGGTGCTAATTTTTGTTTCTGGTGAGAGAAGGAGCAAAGAATCATTGATTCATAGCCACGTGGAGCTGTATTGAAACCAGCACTATTTCTACTACCAGACAGACAGCACCTTAAGTAGTCAGCTCCAGCCTACATTGGTAAGCCCTGGAACCACGAATCTACACTTTCTAACTGAAACTGTAGCCAGCTGTAGCTAAGATAATATTAAAGGATGTCATATTCTTGGACCCAGAGGACATAGCCAATCTACAAGCAGAAAAATTTAGTTCAAACTTCACCCCCCTCCCCTTCTCTCCTCTCTTATATTACCAGATCAGATATCTGCAACTACACCACTCCTCAAATTTTCCAAGAACAGTTCCTCAAAGTGTTATCCAAGGTCAGGAAGACTATTCCTATGAGGTTGGATAACATACTGGGATGCCTACTGACCAGCCTGAAACATGGATTGTCAGAAACCCTACAGAGTTTATTCAATATCAGCCTGCATACAAGCTTTGCATTGGATGACTGGAAGATTGCAACAGTCATCTCCTTCCACAAAGGTGGGGTGACAACGGACCTGGGTAATTAAAGACCCATAAGCATTATTGGTATCTTGAGAACATCATCTGTAAAGCTATAGGTAAGGATCATTATGGAATTAATATATAAGGACATAGGCCACCTACAAACTCTTGACCCAAGCCAGTTTGGATTCATCAAAGGCAGATACTGCCTACCTAACTTTGTTTACTTTTTCAGGAAAGTTATTGAGGCAGTGGATAAAAGCAAATCAGTACACAACATATATGTAGAGCTTGCAAAGGCATTTAACACCATTCTACAATTAGGCATCACAAATAAAGTCTTCTGGCTCAATGTAAATCCCTATTTTGCCCATTGGATAGCAAATTGACTCACAAATAGAACCCAGTAAATCAGGGTGGACAACTCTACCTCCTCCAAAAGATCTGTCATTAGCAGTATACCCCAGGGTTCAGTCCTCTTTGGCATTTAATTCTCAGAGATCAAAGCAAATGCTCAGGGTTTATGGTTGACCAAGTTTGCAAATTGCTGTAAACTTGATGCCATCATAAACTCATGACTGGATACCAAAATCCACCAACAGGGCCTTTCCCAAACAAATAGCTGGTATCAAAACCATGGACTGAAACTAAATGTCAAGAAATGTATAATCATATCTTTTAGCAAGCATGATTTCCCTTGAAACTCTCACATTGACAGCACACCCCTGAAAAATTGATCCCATAATCAGGGATTTTTATCATGGATGAGGCGGTGTTTATTAATTTACTGCAATACAATGCATTTTTCTAGCCAAACATCTTGAAGATTGAGATAAATTTCCTTATCATCTTTTTTGTCCTTATATTTCATATATAAATGCACACACAAACACACACACACACACACACACACACACACACACACACACACACACACACACACACACACACACACACACACACACACACATCATTATATCATGAATGGTCAACATGTTAAATGTTCAAAACACAAAACCACAACGCATCAAATAAATCACGTTGGCTATTCACAATCCTGATAATACAAACAGCCAAATCCCAGTACATTGAAAACAAAAACAAATTTGCTTTTCCATTGTACTAACCGTAACCTACCAAAATACAGGTCAAACTTTACCCCCCAACTCTGACTTAGTAATGTGTGCTAACCTAGACTTTGCTCCTGCCCTTAACTCTAACTACGCATTGTACATTAAAAAACATTTCATAACACTACCACTACATACGACAGTGTGGACACTCACCCCCCCCCCCCACACACACACACACACATACACACATAACATTAAATCTATCCCCTTACCTGACCCTAACTCTAACCCCAACCCAAACATATGCTAAATTTATCCCCTTACCTGGCTCTTACCCTAACCCTAACTTGGAATGCTCATATACATTAAATCTATCCCCTTGCAGAACTCCTACTCTAAACCTAGCATGCACACTCTTGCACACAAACTCCCAGCTTTCCCAAAAGCAACTTACCTTTGTTAAGCAAGCTGGCAGTCAATCAGTCAGATGTTTGCATAAACTGCTGGTCACACAAACAATTCACTTTATCGACCAAATAAGGATTCCTCCAAATGAACTGTAACTATCTTCTCCCTTGTTTGATGTTGTGTATTGTACTTTACTGAATACTTTGAAATAAGGAATACAGGAAGAATACTAGGCAAGTGACTATGGAGACCATAAAATGCTTAATGGTATACAATTTTAAGGGGGCACATTTAAAAGTTCTGCATCCTTTCTGACCATTCAAACAGTGCTCACCACCCAAACTGAGCAGGCTCATACATGATAAACATTGTCTACCCATCCATTCATTAAGACCAGCCTTAAAAATAGCCAAAGTTGCACTTTGCTTGTCTTGTAGTGGTAACACACTCCATACTCACTACCTCCTATCCTGCACTAAGGGACCTGCCTGATCTCTAAGGATCCCCATCCTGTTAATTTCTAGCCGTCCCACCATCGAACTGAGAATTTCTACTACCCCAGTACTGTTTTTCTCCCAGTTTTACAGGGTTTCAGAAACTCACTACCTCCTATCCGGCACTAAGGGACCTGCCTGATCTCTAAGGATCTCCATCCTGTTAATTTCTAACCATCCCACCATCGAATTGAGAATTTCTACTACCCCAGTACTGTTTTTCTCCCAGTTTTACAGGGTTTAAGAAACTCACTACCTCCTATCCGGCACTAAGGGACCTGCCTGATCTCTAAGGATCTCCATCCTGTTAATTTCTAACCATCCCACCATCGAATTGAGAATTTCTACTACCCCAGTACTGTTTTTCTCCCAGTTTTACAGGGTTTCAGAAACTCACTGTCTCCTATCCTGCACTAAGGGACCTGCCTGATCTCTAAGGATCCCCACCCTGTTAATTTTTAGCCATCCCACCATCAAATTGAGAATTTCTACTACCCCAGTACTGTTTTTCTCCCAGTTTTACAGGGTTTCAGAAACTCACTACCTCCTATCCTGCACTAAGGGACCTGCCTGATCTCTAAGGATCCCCATCCTGTTAATTTTTAGCCATCCCACCATCAAATTGAGAATTTCTACTACCCCCATACTGTTTTTCTCCCAGTTTTACAGGGTTTCAGAAAGTACGTTCCACCCTGGTCCTTCATTAAGATACTTGTATTAACGGTAATTTATTTAAGTATACAAAGTATTATAGCCACTGAGTCAGGAAGCCAGCAGCCAGACTCCTCACTATCCCTGTAGCAGCTTCTAAACTTAACCCCCACCCCTGAACCCACTATCTGAACTACTTCTACTGGCTATCTATATTATATTACCTTGTAGTTTTTTGCTCTCTGACCAATAGGTAGCACCCCTATCTATCTGTTAGCTAATACTCTCTCCTCCATTTTCACAGGTATCATCTCTGAATACTCTCACAATTTGTATCCCTTGACTAGTTGATTATCTCCCTGTGGCATCTCACTGTTCTTATCCTTTCTCTTCCCAACTTCTAGCTATACTTCTTTTTCCTCCTTCCACTCCACTATCCTTCTCTATCTTACACCTGTTGTATCACACTGTACTTACCTGTAAATATTTGCACTGCCTCAGACATCTGCTGCTCTCACATTGTCTCTGTACAATCTTCACCTGTTCTTCCCGCTCTGTTTGCCCTGCGGGCTCACTCCGCTCCCCTACCCTACCCCCAATTCCCAACCCCCCAGTGCTGTTAACCTTATACCCCAGTATCCATGCCCCCTTCCCCTCTTTAACCTATCAGTGACTATTAACACTTAATAGCCCCACCCCCATCCTAACCACTCCTTAATTACCTTCTCACCTTTAACTTCTCTCCATCATCTCTGCACACTTATTATCCTGAACTGGTTGCACCATATAACATTCCCCTCCTAATATTACCCCTATTTTACCTTTTATTAACCACTCTCGCTCCTCATACTACACAACCTTACTTATAAATCCTAATGGCCTCACTACAGAAAACTATATACATAAGTCTTTTACTGTTAACTACTATCCTAATTTCTCTATCTATACCCTATGCACTAACCTTCTATGAACATTGTTTTCTGTCTGAACTTCACCACCCCCACCAACAAACAAATTCATATTCTCACACAAACTCCATCAATCACATAAACATTACCTCCACTTCTATCTACATACTTCCAAAGTATCATAGATCAACCCATATCTTTTAACTCTATAATAAGAAAACCCTGACTAACTATAACAAACTCTTAAAGTCTATTCAAAATCCTCAACAACATCTTTTATTAGATGGTGATATTCACCCAAACCCTGGCCCCAACATAACAATTCACAAAGACCCACAAAACCTTATATCCCATGCTATCCTTACACCAAAAAGACATTTAAACTCACTCTTAATAGCTTCCCTCAACATCCGCAGCATTAACAACAAAATTACCCACCTACATTCACTCTTAGAAGTACATATGTTTGATATCCTCTGTATTACAGAAACATGGCTAAAGCCTACAAGTCAAGACCAAGAAATTACCCCTCCTGGATATAACATCCTGAGATGTGACTGCAAGACAAAAAAAGGAGGAGGAGTAGCCATTCTGTATAAATCAGAACTTCAGGTCTCATCCTTTAATGTGTTCCTACCCCTAGATACTAATGCAGAAACCCTTACTGCTAAACTTGAAATCAACAACTCAAAATCTATTTACATAATGTGTGCCCATCCCCCCCCCCCCCCGGAAATAATATCAATACTCTTGAAAACATCCTTAGCTGCCTTACTACTCATCTACCTCAGGAAACCATTGTCCTAGGTGATTTTAATATAGACTGGGCTACCTGTAGCTCCCCAAATCCTATCTCCCACATAAATCTGTACGTTTTTTCCCAAATAATTACCTGCCCTACTAGAATCCATAAACCTAGTGGTAAAGAAACTATCCTAGACTGGATCCTTATAAACAGCCATCCTAATACATATAAATCAGGTACCCTTCCAGATGATATGAGTGACCATGTTCTAACTTATACAATTAAACAAAAAACTTATAGTCCCAATGATTATATTTTCAAAACCTCTCGGTCTAAAAAACATTTTCATCCAGAGAGCTTCCAAAATGAACTCAAAGCATGTGACTGGTCTCCACTGCATCATCTTCAACTAGATGAAGCAGTCACCTACTTTAATACTAGATTCCTACAGATCCTAGATTACCATGCCCCCTCTCGCTCCAACCGAATAAGAACCAAAATTGCCCCATGGCTCACAAAACAAACCAGACAAAAGATCCTCCTACAAAATAAAATCTGGGCTAAATGGAGAGCCTCTAAAAGCCCAACAGACCACCTTCACTTTAAACAACTACATAATGCAACCAAAAAAGACATTTTACTAGACAAAAAAAAACTTTTACCTGCACCTCCAACAAACCCATCAGCAAAAACCGCAAAAGTTCTGGTCAAGCATTAACACATTACTCCAACCAGGACACTCTAAAACTCCCACCCCAACAGGTATCCCTTATACTAACTCTAAACAAGTTGCTGATGCCATCAACAACTACTTCACTAACGCCATTCAAACTCCAGAAAACGCATTACCTCCTATTAGCACTAGCCCATCTAATACTTCAAATAGCCCAGTCCCTACCTTCCATTTACGACCAGTACATACATCCCTCATTTGCACCCTCTTACAAAAACTTAAACCAGGCACTCCTTCTGCTGACTGTCTTCCAGCAGAATACCTGCAGATTGCTGCCACAGCCATCGCCTATCCCATTTCCATCCTTATTAATAGGACAATTACAGAAAGCACAATCCCATCCATATGGAAAGTGTCCCATATCATTTCTCTACATAAAGGTGGTGCATCCACCGAACTTTCCAACTTTCAACCAATTGCCTTACTCTCTCCAATAGCTAAAATAATGGAAAAATGTATAAATCGACAATTACTACACCACCTCCTCCAAAATAATCTTCTTGCTAACTGCCAGCATGGTTTCAGGCCTCACCATAGCACTACTACTGCTCTCCTATCCTTTTCTGACTCTATAAACAAACATCGTAATAACAACTCTCTTTCCTCTGCACTATTCATTGACCTTTAAAAAGCATTTGACATGGTTAACCATCACCTACTTATGGACAAACTAAAAGCCCTATCACTTGACCCACAATCATTACTCTGGTTTAAATCCTATCTGGAAAACAGACACCAAGCAGTGCTGTGGGACAATAATCTTTCTACATCCCTCTCTGTCAACATTGGAGTACCTCAAGGCTCTATTTTAGGCCCTCTTCTCTTTTCAGTTTTTATTAATGATCTAAATGCCAAAATTCCCCAAGCCACCTGTATACAATATGCAGATGATTCTACTTTAATATGCACAGCCAAGTCCCCAACCTCTCTCCAGAACCTCACCCAAACAGTATTTAACATTGATGAAAATTGGGTCATGCAACATTGCTTCCTCCTGAACCCCAAAAAAACTAAATTATTGCTTTTTGCTCCTACCCAAAAGTCACCACAATTTCATTTCACAGTAACTTCCAACAATGGAACTACCATATCCCCTGATACTTCAACTCATCTCCTGGGTATTACTATTGACCACAACCTTAACTTTGACGATCACATCAATACTACCATAAAATCTGTCAACAGAAAACTTGGCTCTCTATATAGAATCAAACCCTTCCTTACGCCATTAGCTAGAACCACTATTGCCTAGACCCACCTTATCTCTACCCTACTATATGCTTCAGCCATATATACCAATCTATCCAAAAACAACCTTAACAAACTTGCAACCAACTACAATAACATAGCTAGATTTGCCACTGGCGCCCCTTTTAGAACCCACCACTGCCACAACCTTAAACAACTGGGATGGTTAGAACTGCAGAACCAACTTCAATGTCAACAACTTACTATTACCCAAAAAATCCTTCACCGCCCTAATAATATCCCAATCCTCTCTAGCCTTATTACCCCATACAAAAATCTTTCAACACTACGCTCAGCTAATAAACTTCTAGTCTCAACTACTAAACCTAACAACAGAGCTGGGGACTCACTTTTCTCTAATACAGTGGGAAAAAGTCAGCTTCCAAGTGAACTTTTGACTCTTTCTTCTACATTGCTTTTCAAAAAAATGCCTTAAAGAATACCTTAAAACACATTGGCTTTGTCCCTGCTCTAACCCTGACTAATACTTCTCTCCTCAGTCATGCTCTCCTCATACTTTGCTAACCTTTTGTACATGGATGTTGACCTGAACTAACCAGTTACTTAACATCCCAGTAGTATCTATCAAGTTCCCCTTTTTACTACTTTATAAGAATCTTTAAATTAGCTTTACAAAAAAAAAAAAAAATGGACTCTAAGTTTTTCTAATTGTAGAATCTCAATAATGTTCTACTATTATCTTATTATTGTATACTTTGTATGTTATGCTGTAAGTTATGTTGTTGCCTATGCTTGGAGCTTTTCTCCCCGGGCCTCTACTGAAAATGGACATGTATCCAGTTAGACTAGCCCGGTCAACAAATGTAAAATAAAATAAATAAATAGTTTGGGAATAAATTGAGAAGAATCTATCATTCCTATGAGTCTTGATTGTTTGTTGGTATAGATTTAGTTGTTTAGTATGGATATTTGTAGAGCCACTGGTTTTGTAACGAAACAGGACATTAAATAGGATTGGTCTTTTGTAGCCAGAAAAGAGAGAGACGTCACCTCAGAGAAACTGGTAAACTACAGAGTATGAGGGGAATCATGCTAATTCATTTACAGAGTCCAAGCATTTAAGGCCTTTAACTATCCCCATAGATTAGAATGGCTATCTTTATATGATACAACATAGTATAAGGTACAATATTGCTTTTTAGAGTTAGTGAACATGTTTGTTGAATGATTGCTATAAAATGTCCACACACACACACACACACACACACATATATATATCATATATATATACACACACACACACACACACACACACACACACACACACACACACACACACACACACACACACACACACACATACACACACCCTTGCCTTTGTGGAAAAGGGCTGAAGATAGAGTAGTTCACTTACCAAGCTAACAAATGACTTAAAAAAATCCAAAAACACCAAAACAAATAAATATTTTTGCATCTGTTTTTTTTTCTAAGACCATTACAGAATTCCCTGTGTCAAGCAGCCAGACTGTTAAATTTCACATTTCCCAGCTAATAAACCACAAAACAAAAAGCACGGTGTATAGTCATCATATTGTGAATATCACAGACATTGTTAGCAGTTATGAGACTCTAGCATAGATACCATGGGTTTTTAGAAAGGCACAAACTAATCACTCCATACATTTCAGAAAGACAACACCTCTTTTTTTATGGACATGCTGCTTTCCATCCTGTGTTTCCCTCAATTCCAGCCTGTAGGAGGTGATGCTGTCCTTCAATGTCAGTGTTTCTGAGCAATCAGTCTTGCAGCCACAGCAAAATAACTCCTCTTTAAAAAAAAAAGTATAAATTAATAAGCTTGTTTCAGGTCTCTCTCAGTTTCCATCTCCTTATCATGACGTCTAGTTCTTTTATACACTGATGTTCCCATGCCACAGTCAGGTAAGTGCCAGCCATACCAGATCTGCATTGTTTTGAAAACTTATTTTATTATTTATTTGTTTGTTTTTTTACCAGGAAAGTATGAATGGGTAAATTGTTTATTTTCAGTGGAGGTCCAAGAAGAAAAACTCAAAGAAACAGAAAATAAATATATACAATATTACAAAGTTTAAACAAGTTCTAAAGATATACAGAAACAACAGAGTTCAGTAAAATGGAATAAAACACAAAGCATCACATAAAGATATAAAGTGTAGTAAGTTCGAAGAAGTGAAACTGGTGTACATTATAGGGCATCACTCGAGCAAGACAGTATAGATGTAATCGTATCAATAAGCAGTACAGAGCATCAAACATTTTGGGGACTAAAGTAATGTGATATGCATTTATATTCGTACTGATATATAAGCTGATAAGAGAACAATAAAGCCTACATTTCTCCTGTGAGGAGTGCAATAAACTCAGTTCAGTATACAAAAAGCCAGTAGGAAGAAATGGCTAAGTATGAAGTGGAATCTTGAGTATTTGGGAATTTTTGTTCTGGAGATTCAGAATGTTTGCAGATTCTAGTACGATTTACATGCATTTTGAGGTCGGTCTTAAAAGTGAGGAGGTTTTTTTATTTGACTGACGATGAAAGGAATGCTGTTTCATAGATTAGCTATGCTTGCTGAGTTTAATAAGTCCTCATGTGAGTTACTGGATATTTGCTATTTTATTATGCATTGGTCCTTCTATCAAATATTTCTTTTAAATTTATACCATTTTATTGTATTACTAATGAGATATTTGAGGGATGGTGTAGTATTTTATATGCCATTATGAACTGTGTATATATGGTGTGGTAGTTCTAGACATTTCAGGTTCCCAATGGGAGAATGCACTGATGGGTTCAGTTTGGGAGACTGGATGCAAATTTACTAATTTTATTATAAGACCATTTAAGCTTCTTCATTGGTGCCATTTTGCACATTAGTGAAAATTATGGATAAATACAGCAGCCTTGGAAGTAAGATGACCATTGCAACAACCTTCCTGCCGTGGTCAGTGACATATGGCCTGGCTTTGTAAAGTAGCCCTAATCTGTGAGCAACTTGGTATGGATGACTTGTTCTATTTTGGTGTTATTTGATGAGACTATGTTCAATGCAGTTCTAGTTGGTAGGGGGTTACTAAAGGTAAATGAGATTTATTTTGTTTTTTTTTGGGGGGGGGGTTCAAGAGTAGTTGGGATTGGACTAGCCAGGCCTCAGTAAAGGAGAAGGAGTCTTGTGTGATTGTTTGGAGTTGGTATAATGTTAGGGCTGAGCAAACGAGCTGGCTCATCAGCATATTTTATGAGTGCTGCATGTTGGCCTTGTACATGCCATTTTTTAATATGTTAACTATGAGGGATCCTACTTGTACTGGCAGGTTTTATACATCTGTTGAGGTAACTAGAAAACCATTCAATGGCACTGCTATTTAGTCATAGTTGTGAAAGCTTGTTAAGTAGAAGAGGGTGAGATATGATGTCAGTGAATTTAAGAACTCCAAAATAGGGTAGAGGCAACATTACCCACATTTCTGAAAATATAGTAGGGTAGTTTCAGTGTTGTGATAGGGCTGGAAGCCATGTTCTGTGAGGGCCATAAGTAATCTTCTAGCAAAAAGTTTAGGGTTTAATGATGGCTACATCTTAATAGCACTTTATTGAGTGGAGGGAGTGTTTTGATAGATTAATAGTTCGTGCATTTGTGGAACTACCTTCTTTAGGTATTGGTATAATGTAAGAGTTTTTCTATATTTTTGAAACATAGGATTCTTGTAGGGACCTATTGCTTAATCAAGAGACTGAGTAGTTTATTCAGTCTGCTCCTAATTTAAGATATTATGCAGGAATATAATCTGATGTTAATGTAGTAGGATTTAGTTTGTTCAAGTCTTTCCCCACTGTATTAACTGGAACTGATTCAAATGAGAATTTATTTGTCCAATTAGTACTGCAGACTGAGGTGAAAGGAGGTATATCTACATTCTGTTGGTTAATGTGAGTGACAGCAGCTTTAAAGTACTCATAGAACTTGTAAGCTAAGGTGACATTAGTTTAATTAGGAAGAAGGTTAAGGGGATGGGCTAGTTAACTAGCTTCAAGAGATTGTTTATAGCACAGCAGAACAGTTTGGGAATAGTGGAGTATGTTGTATGCGCTGTTGTGCAATAGCTCTTTTTTTCCTAAAAGAATATGTTTTGGTAAGATTTCTTAAGTTTTATTTTGTTAATTGTTTTTTGGGGGGGGGGTTGTTATTTTTTGTCTTTATATCATTTACTCCAAGCAGTATTCCTAGTTTTCATTAGTTCTGTTTTTCATGTTAGCCTGGGTGCAGTTATCAGTCTGAACCACTTAATTTTCCAAGATGCCTGTTGATTAAAAATCTGCAGAAAGGTATTACAGTATGAGACAACATCATCTAGTGGAAGCATTTTTAGTGAGGTCCAGTTGCAATGTTTTATTGTCTCAATGAAAGTGTCTTTATTGAAGTTGGTACAGTTTCTTACAGAGTTTAGTTGCTGGCCAATGGTGATTTTTAAGTCTATAATCAGATAGGTTGGATGGAAGTCACTAACTATATCAGGGAGGATTCCGGCCTTTTTTATTTTTTTCATCAATGATAGTGGATAGTATGCAATCCAGAGGCCTAGCTTTGCCAGAGGTTTTGTCATATTTTGTTGTACATTTAATAATGTGGGTTAGACTAAACAGACTGATATCCAAAATAGTAGGTGTTAATGTCTTGACTGGGCCAATCTATATTGAGGTGACCAAGAAGAAGTTTCCTGCCTTCCATTGCTAATTATGTGATTGAATACATTTTCAGTGGTATTACTATTGTGTCTATATTTAGAGTTAAGTATGCACCTATTATCTACATTGCCTTATATGAATTTAATTTAAGATGGGTTATTACTACTTCTTTTGAGTCAAATTTTGAGTGTTTGTTCAGGTATGTTGCCATTTCAAGAGTACAAAGGGATATGATAGCTACTCCTTCAGCACATTTAGTGGTTTGGTCATTTCTTGTTATGTTATTTTCTGGTGGGAGCATTTCTTCATCTCTGATGGAGGATTTTAACAATGTTTCAGTAAGTACTAGTATGTGGTGGGTTTGAATCCAGGCATGAACTCAGATAGCTTTACTGCAGATGCTGTGTACAGTTATGTTACATATCTTCAGGTCTGAATGAGATGCTTCGGCAAGGGTTTTATTTGTTGAGTTTTGGAGAGGCCATGGGGACACTAGCTGGATGATTATTTGGATGTATAATGTGGATTGAGTTTGGATGGATGGGGTTTGGAATGCTATTAATGGTGGAAGGTCCTGGGTTTAGATGTATGCCACCGCATGTTGTCACTCTTTGGTGTACTATAGCAGCTTGGTTAAATCTGACCTGCTTTCTGATTCTAGTTTGAGGTTTATTGTAGTGTTCTAGCTGTTTTAGCAAAATGCATTTTTTTAAAGTAAATGGGTTAGTTGTATAGGAAGGAGCAGATCTGGAGGTTATGGCTATCACCTGGAGTTGAAGGTTTTGTATCAGATGATAAGTTTCTAGAGTTGATACCAGGATTAAAGTGAAGAGTATGACTAAGAGGTGTGGTAGCATATTACAGCTGTAGTACACAGTGCAGATGTTTTGGTGTAGACATTATAGGAGGACGGATATTCTAGTGAGCTGAGGATCTGTTTGAAAAGGATTACAATAGTGAAGAGTTGTGTTGAGGTTGCTTATGGTTAGTTATGTTAGTTGCAGTGCAATTTTTATGGTGGCAGTAAGGACGTGAAAGGGAATGGTCAAAAGGTATGCTAAGTGGGGGATGGTGGAATAGGAGGGGAGTTTTAAATGGAAAAAAATTGTGGATGGTTGTTGGAGGGGTGAAGAAATAGCTGTGTATAAAGGAAATGATGTTGGGATAGAAGAGATGGGGAAAGAGGAGCAAGTCTTCCATTGGGCAACAGTCAACTATTACAAAAACAAGAGAAAAATAAGTTCTTCTATGTAATGAGCATGGAACAGAAAGGTAATTGGTTTCAGTTTTCAACCTAAAAATAACTAAAGGGGAGGGAAGCAGCACTCTAATCAAATATTAAGGCAGGTAAAATTAATACTGAGTAAAAATTAGCACATGTTCTTCCGCACATCCACCAGTATTGGGCAAATGTACCTGGTGGCAGACATGAGCTCCTGGCAATGTATAAGGACTGAGGTGTAGACATTTGGAATTGTAGGGCCTTAATTAAATTAAATAGAGACACTGAATAATTTTTGAGATGGTTATGCAGGTTTTATATCATTCTGACAAAGGATTTGTTTTTAACGGCCTATAAAAATAGGGTTTAAAGAGTCAAAACCTAGAAATCTTCACTTGGATAATCCTTGTATTGACTAAGAACATAATAGCATGAAAATGGAAGAGGCAGGACCCCAAAAACATGCAAGAGTTGGTGGAAGCCTTAAGAAGGGATAAAGAGCAAATACTAAGAGCAATGGGACAAAAATTAGAAGGAAATGACAAGCTTGGGGGCCTTCCTAGAGGGGGCTAAGGACAAAGCGCTGTTGACATGAAAAGTATACTGAGTTAAGTTTTGCTAGGGTAGTAGAAGATAAAGTATTAGGGCAGGTTGCCCACTTGAGTTATGAACAACAGAGAGGAAGGTAACGACAGGGGATACTAAAGATAGGATTGGTATTGTTTTAGTTCTTGAAAAAAGAAACAAAAGCAGAAATGGTGGAAACTTTAAATAAAACAATGTAGAGTAGGAGTGTTGTGTAAGTTTGTGTCCTGTAAAATGGAGTTTATGTTGAGTTATACGTCAGTCGGTAAGCTAAATTGTTGTGCTGATTATTAGCACTTGCCTCTGGGTTGGTTTCTGTATATGTTTTGATTCTCAGTTAAGTTCAACCAATGATGGATCCCCTTACAAGGCTGAAATGCATGTACCATGTATAAGGACTGTATGGAGATATGCTTGTACATTTTTATAAATGTTATAAAATAAGACACTTTTTTCACAAAAAACACTAAAAATCACATACTTTTGTGTTCCATCTATTTAATTAATGGAAACCAGGAATCCTTACTGAATAAAACTCTTTTCACTCACATTTTCAGTGCTGCCTAAACAGCTTGTTTATGTACTGTTCTTGTATATATATTTGGGCTGGTTTCAGAGTTCCTTTAGTTTCTTTCCAGTCTCTAGTAGCTGGGTGAGAAATTTTGCAATGGCCTACCCTGGATGAAATAGACAGGACAGAGTTCTCTGCTGCTCTAAACTCCTTATACAAAGTAATGTTTAATATTATGTTCACTACAAGAGCTGTAAAGACAATTGAAAAGTTCCACTAGAAATAATGAGACTCTGAGACTACAGACTCAGTACAGTTACTCTGCTTTTCTTAAGTCTCAAGACAATCTAAGATGACTTACAGTTTATAGGCTTCATAAACATGATTAAAAACAGGGCTGCCAAATTTGCTTCCTGCCAAATAAGCCACAACCTGACATAATTTAACCACATCCCTTGCCTCAAGTAACTCTGCCATTTTGAAAAGTCACACCCAGAAATGCCGATTTCAAATACTATATACAGCAACTGTATGCAATAAATCTACAATGAAGCAAAGACAATATGCAAACATAAGCACCAGGCACTAACAAATAAAACAATGACAACAGCTGTGATGTCCAAGATCCCTCTGACCTTAATGATCAACCAGAAACAAATAAAAATAAACTGCAATGGGACCAGTAGCACTGGAATCTGTTTATTTGTTAATGATTGAAGAACCATTGAATGGTCATGATTTCAGACATCAGTCTAATGATAAACAAATGTAAAGATGACACAGGTTCTCCGTTTCTTAAGTTACTGTAATGATGCGTCAACCATAACAAAAGCATGAATAACCATCATACAGTCTTGTTTCTGTTACATTACTTTTAGCAACAAGACTGTATTATAGTTTCCATACTTGACAATGCAGTGCACTGACAAGCCTCTACAGTGCATAGAGAAACCAATCCCTTAGACGTCCATTCATATCAGTACCCAAAAATAGGGACAATTTTTAAATATTAGTCTTACACATTTACAAAGCTGACAGAATAACAAGTTTTACACTGGCATGGATTTTATAAAGGATATGAAGTTTAAAACTCAAATGTCTGTTGGCATTTTGTGACTGCAGTCCTGAATGATTTGCCAATGATTTGTCAGAAAACCACAATTCTTGAGAGGTATGGCAAGGATGGACCTTCTTGAAGAATGCTAGTGTCTGCAGGGGAGTTGAGAAAGCCCCCAGCTTGCAATCCTTTGCAAATGTAGTCAACCATATACCTTTGGAATTTGCTTCCATTTCAGAGAAATAGATGCCAAAAAGCAGTGGGGCAAGTACCGAGTCCTGGGGGACTCCTCTAATGTCCGGCCTCTGTGTTGAGGTGACCTCACTTATTTTGACCTCCTGGGTCCTATCAGTGAGCCAGTTCACTATCCAGAGGATGATAAAAGGGTTTATACCTAAATTAATGAGCTTGTCTATAATGCCTGAGTGAGGTATTTTATCAAAAGCCTTGGCCAATCCGAGGTAAGCTGGGTACACAGTCTTACCTTCATCCAATGCTTTGATGATCCTCTCAAAAATCTCAACCAGATTTAATACGCATGACCTTCCTTTAACAAAGCCTAACTGTGATGGGTCCAGTGTTTGCAGGTTATCCATGTCCTCATTTATCCTGGCCATGATGATTCTTTCCATGGCCTTACAAATGAGGTTGATGAGACTTATTTATGGGCCTGTAGTTACCCAGATCAATGGTTGGACTTCCTTTGTGCAGGGGAATAACTGTAGCCATCTTCCTTTCCTTGGCACAAAACTCGACTGATGGCTCCAATTGAAAAGTGATTCAAGTGGACTGGACAGGTCATGTTTCATTCTATTTATTAAACATCTCATAATGTTATCAGGGCCCATCGATGCAGTGTTTTTAGCCTTGGAAAGTCCACTGATGACCTGTTCCCTAGTAATGGTTAGGGGGATTTTGGTATGCTGTATTTCCTTTGGATAGTTGGGGGGGAGTGGGGAGAGAAATTTGAGCTAAAAATGTCGTCAAAAGATTGGCAATGGTTTCTGGTTCAATGTGGGTGATGCCATTTGCAATAAGTTCTGCAAATTATTGTGCAGTTCCCCTGAGGTTACGAACCTAGCTGTAGAAAACTTTGAGGTTGCTCTTTTCCTGAGAAGCTATTTTTACTTCAGATTTAGCCTTTGAAGTATTAATTAACCCTCTTAGCTGCCTGTTTAGTTTGGTCAGGGGGCTTTTAGTATGTATGGCTTTGTTCCTCCTACGCTTGGCCTAGATTTATTTTCTTTTGTTGTATAAGCAATAGATATTTTGATTCCACCAGGGTGACTTGTTTGTCTTTTGAGTTTGCCTTATTCTTAATATGAGCGGGCACAGCTGTCTCTTTACATCTATCAATATGGCTATACAGAGATTTGGAAATAGCTCAGCATACACTATTGTATTTACTGGGTTTGGGGGTGCTTGGAATTTAGCGAAGGTGATGCTTAGTAGACAGAGTTTAGCCTTGGAATAGTCTGGTTTTGTTGGCTCCCCGGATTTAATTTTTATTCAAGTAATACTGCCTTATAGTCAGATCTGATGACCAAAGACATTACATTGGGTGAGGAACATCTGCCCCCATGTTTGTGTGCACAAGGTCAAGAATGCTTGTACCCCATGTAGGAGAATGGACCAACTGTTCCAGATTGTTGGTATTAACAAAGTTTAGGAATTACTGGGCTTGTGCATTAGAAGTGATATAGGATTCACAATCTATAGAAGGGCAGTTGAGATGCCCATAAATATCATATTGAGATGAACGGTAAGGGAATCTAGTGGATATGGGATTCCTGGAACATGGAGTGGTACCTATAGGTTTCAAGGATGTGGTACGAAACTATGCATATGGTGAGTTGCACATGTATGAGTTTCAGTGGATCATGCATTTTAACTAGTCTGGATGTGAGTTTTTTTTAATATAGATTGAGACTCCTCCACCTTTAGTTCCCTCCCGTGCAGTGGCAGGTATAAACATGTGAAAGGCATTATAACCTTGCATTGCTGGGGTACTCTCCATGACTTTAAACTAGGTCTCCATTACTACATAAATGTCTACACTCTACTGGGATAGGAAGGCTTGCAGGGAGTGGAGTTTCTCATTAAGACTTCTAGCATTGAGCAGTACCACCTTCAGATATTACTTCATAGGTTCAGTTAAGTTGATAGGTTTATCAGTTTGCCTAAAAAATACACTATGGGGGTGGAAAAGGTCTTTGCCAGTACCTGAAATACTAGAGGGATAAGTGCAGACCATCCCTGGCACAGCAGTGTGGTCTGTCAACCATGTCCTCTCAGGCCAACAAATATTGTACCCCCTTGGACTGACACCAGAAGCTAAGCCAATTGTTAAAATTGATCATTTTCTGTTGGTAACATGGCATCATCCTTGGAGAAGGTAGTACGCTGCTCAGTGCTAGGCTCATACCTGCCTGAAACACACAATCAGTAAGCTCAATCATGTCTCGTTTGTTTTTGTCAAGGGAGGTACTTCTCAGGTCATTAACACCCACTTGGACTATGACAGAGTCATACTGGTGCCTGTAGTTCAATGGCCTGAGTGCCTGTGTGACTTAATGGATCCTAGGCCTGGAAAGGCTGCTAACCATGGCTCTCGCCTTACTCAGTCTGGTGAGGGGACATCTATGTGCCTCACTATAGAATCACCAATGACCAGGAAATTTGGCTGTGAGCCAGTTTGCCTTAAGAGCTTAGCAGTAGAGGCATTGGATACCGTTACTATGTGTAGCTGTGGGTGGTGTTTTAACAGATTGTGTACGTGATGTCTGAGGACCCTTTCTTTAACTGTACTGTGCAGGAGGTCTTAGTGTTTTAGGAAGGTTACTTGCAAGTGCCTCAACACAAGTAGTTTTATATATAGGGTCTTTACCCTGTGCAGCAGGTATGGTGCAAGTGTCACTGACAACCTCTATAAGATTAGTTATGGTTGTATGAGAGAATTTTGCCTCCAGCATTAAAGTATATTTACACCTGTCACATATTGTATCTGTTTTGTTAAGACCAAGTGGGTTGTCAGAGTATATGACATAATTGCTACAAAACCTCAGAATACCCATCTCAATCAGAATGACCACAGAGAGAGTCAGGAAGTACATATCCATGGCTACTGATATACAGGGAGGAGTAAGGGGGAAATTAACTACTGAATAGGTCACTAAGACAAGGAATTTGATGAGCAACACTCAGATGTGCACAAAATAATGCTTGAGTAGTTAAAAAAGTTCTGTCTAGACAGTACTGTCACAAGAGTGCAGACCTCAAGCCTTTCTAATGTAAAATAACTGGTTTGGAGCCCAAGTGCTTAAACCAGAACAACAGACACTTAGAATAATAGACACAACAAGCCTTCAAACAGCAGTTCCCACCTCAGAAGAGTGTAAGCTATCTCTCCTGTGACAAGTGTGTGGACCACAAGCCTTCCTTATATAAAAGAAATAGTTTGAAGTCAAAGTGCTTAAATCAAAATTAAAAGGCTTATAATAACAGTTACAATGTAATCAGGCTACTAACAAACAGTAATAAATGCAGCAGATCAAATGCAAATGAACACTTTAAGAACATGCAGCAAAAAGGTAAATAAAGTGGGAAGAAGTACAAATATAGTAAAAGCAGTTGAATAAAGTGCTATTTTTTAGTAAGTGGGAAGGGAAGAAACAGAAGATAATTCAAGTTTAAGAGAATAAGGGGTAGGACCTTCTCAGAAGAATGATGAGATGGGACTGGGAGGAATGTCAAAAATCAGATTTATACTAGAGGAGGGCAGCTCAAAAGCCACAGAGTTTAAAAGTACAGCAACAGAAGGGCAGACGAATGGGAAAAATCAAATGCAGACAGATCAGCAATAGTTATTAGGCAGAGAACAGCAAGTCAGAGAAGCACTACAGCTGAAGATGCCGCTAAATATTTGTAGTTAAATGAGGAATGCTATATCTCAGCTCTTCCCACTAATTAGCTGGATGTTATTCACTGTCTGCAAAGGAATTCTACAAAAAACTTAAAACTAAACAAAATGCAATATGTGAAAAAAAAATAGAAGCAAACTTTAAATGAATAACTTTAATCCAAAGACAAATGCAGACAGAGATCACTAATAGGCAGGGAAAAGCAAGTCAAACAAGTCAGTTGGCACAGAGGTTAAGGCTGTGAGCTGTAGTTTCTTGATACATTTTATGTCTTATTTTTAAAGTTTTTTTTTTTTTTTGATCCTCAGGAAAGTAAGGTTTCTTCCAGCCAATATTGTATGCTCATGGATAACAATCATATTTTTTTACATACACACACACACACACACACACATACAAAATCTCTCTCTCTCTCTCTCTCTCTCTCTCTCTCTGTCTCTCTACATGTTTACCTACAGAAAAATTAGCAAAAGGGCAATCTACCTATCTCACAACCTTGGGTGCTGGAGTAAACCAGGCCACCTAAATACAATACACAGAGACAAACAGAACATGCAGACTCCACATTGAAGGTGCCACACAGCCAAGAAGACAATGACAGAGCTAAGGGCTGTGTGATATTAGTATTGCTCTCTACTTCATTATACCAATGATCAGTAGCTTTCACCGTAATGGAAAGTGAACAAACTTATGACCAGCTTGTTGCTCTTATCCACCCTGTACTCCCTACACATGTACACACATTCACATACAAGTGTAAGCTATAAAAATGATCATTTTACACAGATTTCAGAAAATACAATACATTGTGTGACACTGCTCCTGCCATGTGATGAAACAACAAACTAAAAAAAACACTTCCTCACCATTGTGTAACTAGTAAACCCCCCAAATCATACTACTGAAAATAAAGTGTTCAAATGTAAAGCTTTTGTTCACCTTTATTGACTGAAAAGTACTAAACTTGAGCATGGTATTTTTTGAGGAGGGATTTTTTTTTAGTGATCAAACAACATCAAGAATACATCACTTTTATCCATTGATAGTCTCTGTGCCAATCAATTACAGACACCTCATTAACTGTGTACGCTGATTACGCAACAGCATAGGTAAGCCACTTTTATCTACAGACAGCCTCTATGCACATCAGTTACAGCCACTTTATTGGTGGTGTACACTTCAGAATGTTTGTTATAAATTAAATGTCCACAAAGTATTCCAACTTGATTTACACAAATGTATACTAGTCCTGCAAAACCAGATTAATGACTGCTTAAACTGAGCAAACATGAAAGTGTCCATTAAGGCCATACACAAATAGACTCCCTATCAAGCAGTTATAGCCATATTATTGACTACATAGATCTCAGATGTCTGACTGTGATAAAAATAATAGACAAAGTACACAATTAACCATTAAACTAGCAAACACCAGGGTCAGCCATTTTCATCACTTTTCTTCCTCAAACTGCTCTCCATCCCAGCAATTATAACCATATACTGTGTACATCGTATATATCTAACTATAAGAAAACTATTGGTCCAAGTAATATGGGCTTTCAGTTTTGTACTACCCACCAAAAAACAGCTTAAAAAATGCAAGGAACTCAGGTCTTTGTAGAAGATTCAAAAACATAGCCAAGAAAGAAAGAGGCAGGCACTAGTTAAATGCATTATTAAAATTCTTACATACACAATGCAAACCATGTTTTTTCAGTTTTGAAGAAAATGTAAAAAACTGTAGGGCTGCTATGTAGTATGGTTTAGCAAGGAACAGAGGCTTATTCCTGAAATTGTTTGGAGGATGTTAGAGAGAAGGTGGACTGATGATAGTGCAGGGACGAGATCACAAAGATAGACGAAGTGTCTTAACAGTATCCTGTTAAAGGTGTGTGTGTGTGTGTGTGTGTGTGTGTGTGTGTGTGTGTGTGTGTGTGTGTGTGTGTGTGTGTGTGTGTGTGTGTGTGTGTGTGTGTCTATGTGTGTGTGTGTGTGTGTGTGTGTGTGTGTGTGTGTGTGTGTGTGTGTGTGTGTGTGTGTGTGTGTGTGTGTGTGTGTGTGTGTGTGTGTGTGTGTGTGTGTGTATGTGTGTGTGTGTGTCTATGTGTGTGTGTGTGTGTATGTGTGTGTGTGTGTGTGTGTGAGTGTGTGCATGTGTGCGCGTGTGTGTGTGTGTGTGTGTGTGTGTGTGTGTGTGAACGATTGGACTGTTAACCTAACATGATAAGGGGGGAGGTACAGTTTCAAAGAAAAATAAGTTTCAGCAGTTTCACAGAAAGATAAGTTTCAGAATACCAACAAAAATTCTGTCTTGACAGTTTTAGCAGCGAAATAAATAATTTCACAAGAGAAAGCACATAACAGTTAGCACTGTGGTAAGTAATACTGCTACTACAGCACATGCAAAACAAATAATTAAAAAAAAAAAACAGAACACTTAACAAAATGCGTGACTAAACACGTTAACTTTCTCACCTAATATTTGATTAGCTGATCATCTTCTAGGCCTTCTAGTTTGAATATGGCTCCACTAGAACTGCTTAACTGAAAAGGAAAATAGGGCACGGCCAGGGAAGGGCGATTGTTAGGAGAGGATAAAGCCTTAGCATTAAGCAGCAGTCAACTGTTACAAAAAGAAGGAAAGACGTATCTTCCAGCCCCATGCAAGGACAATAGAACAAGGAGAAGGGTGGTAACCTAAGAATAAGAGTAGTAGGGCAGTACTCAAATCAAACGTTAAGGCAGGTAAAACAAATACGGAATTAAACTAGCTAAAAGAGCAGGTTTAAGTACCCCATGCATACTCCACGCTCCAACACATTTAAACTCAAATGCTAGTTTTCTTTTACCCTTGTAAAATCAGCCTGGTCACCTGCTGTTGCAGGAATGCACAAAAAAGTTTTTCAGTCCTATATTTCGCCCCTAAATAAGTGTAGCGCAGGGAGGCCCATCCCCCATTCTTTTGTATCGCATTCTTTCTGGTGGAACTTGTCACCACCTTCACGACATACCTTCGACACAGTCAAATCAGTAGTTTCCTGTCATGATGTTCCGCCCACACTGTGACATAGACATTATCAGGGCTAGCCCGGTAAACAGCTGCTAAAAATTAACACGTTGTTGTGGAACTTATCAACGACCACAGTTTCCTTCAGGACTGAAAACATTATCGGAGCCAGTATTGCCTTTAGTGAAACTGCAGCTGAAGTGCTTGAAAACTAACACCACCTGCACTAACTGTTTCGTTAAGGCGATAATAATGTTTTACTGCATACCAATCTGTGCCTCCAGTTGTACCGCAAGTGTAGTTGAACTTTTTTCTTTAAAGTGTTACTACAATTGGTCTCATACCTTGCAAACTCTTAGAGCAAGAAATCTGGATAAAGATTCAAACACAGGGGCATTGTTTAAATATTGCTGTTACAAACTTAGAAAGTTGATAGAATAACAGTTTTTGCATTAGCATGGATTTCCTGAAGGTTAAGAAGCCTGAATGTCAAATGTCTGCCATTATTTTCTAGCTTCAATCTTCAATCATTTGCCCCCAATTTACCAGAAAACCAATTTTTTTTAGATCATGGGCACAAAAAATACGAGCCATAAATCAGGGCATTCGTGCAAAAATCTGTACAGCTGAGAGTATTCCGGGCATCCCTTGGTGTGTGTATGTATCTCTATGACTGGGTTTCTCTAGTGACTGCATGGGTGAAAACATAATATCTGTGTGTGTGAATGTTGAACAGAGTGTGTGTGTGTGTGTGTGTGTGTGTGTGTGTGTGTGTGTGTGTGTGTGTGTGTGTGTGTGTGTGTGTGTGTGTGTATGAGAGAGTTAGCGATGCCTGACAGAATGAGCAGTGAATGTGTAAAAGCAGAATGTGTGTGTGAATGCAGAAGAGACTGTGTATGTGTGTGTATGACAGAGCGTTAGCGATGCATGAGAGAATGAATGAACAGTACGTGTGTGCAAGCAGAACATGTGTGTGTGTAAATGCAGAAGAGACTGTGTATGCCTGTTTATAAGAGAGTTAGTGATGAATGTCTGAGTATGCGAATGCAGAAAACACTGTGTGTGTATATGCCAGATAATCATCGATGCATGGAAGAATGAACAGTCCCTGTGTGAAAGCAGAATGTCTGAGTGTGTCAACGAAGAAGAGACTGTGTATGCATGTATATGAGAGACAGGTGTGTATGTCATGTATCTTGGCATCTGTGAGTGTGCCAGAAAATGGAACATTCCTTTATTTTATTTTTTTTTTGTTTGTTTTCTTTTTAGCCTTTAACTAGCATCTGCCACTGCAACTAAGAGTGGCAGGCTATAGATCTAACTGCAATAAGTCAATCATATCAATTGGCTTATTACAATAAAGTCTTTTTTTTTTTTTTTTTGGAGAGGATGTTGTTTATGGGGTGTTATGATTGATCATAGCCATATGTTTCAACCTCTTAGAACAAAAAATCTGGACAATGCCACAAATAATGGGGGGACAAATGTCCAAAAATAGGGACACTTTTTAAATATTGCTCTTACAAACTTTGAAAGTTGGTAGAATAACAGGGCATAGCTCTCAACCTCTTAGCATAAAAAATCTGGACAAAGCCCCAGAAATAGGGACAAATTTTAAATATTGCTCTTATATACTTAAGCTTAAACTTAAACATCTGCCATGATTTAGTGAATTCACTCCTCAGTGATTTTCCACAAAAATCAAGAAGACCGTAACTTTGAGGAGGAACAGATTAAAAAATATGAGGCACAAATCTGGATTTTCTGCAAAAATCTGGACAGTTGAGAGGTAGGAATTTAGCATGAATTTTCTAAAGAGTATGAAGTCTGAAACTTAATTCTCTGGCTTTTATTTCACTGAATTACCAACTGTGTGCCAAAAAAAAAAACACAAATTTAACAAAAACAGACGAAAGATATGAGACAAAAATCTGGACATTCTGAAAATCTGTACAGTTCAGAGGTATGATTCATAGCACTCCCCATACTTTTCTAACTTGCAGCTTTTGCCCCCAGTTTACCAGTAAAAAACTATATACAACACAGAACAAAAAAATTAGCCCTAAATCTGGACGTTCTGGCAAAGAAATGTAGAGTTGAGTGGTATGCCAGGCGTGTTTTGGTGTGTGTATGTATGTGTATGAGTGTGTTTCTCGTTCTGATTGCATGTGGGTTCCTGAATGCATGCGTGAAGGCAGAATGTCTGTGTGTGAATTCAGAAGAAACAGTGTATGCATGTGTGAGAAAGACAGATAGCGATGTATGACAGAATGAACAGTGCATGTGTGTCTAAGCAGAATGCCTGTGTGTGAATGCAGAAGAGACTGTGCATGTGTGTATGACACAGTTAGCAATGCGTGAGAGAATGAACAGTATGTGTGTGTGAAAGCACAATGTCTGAGTGTGTGAATGCAGAAAATACTGTGTGTTTTGTGTGTGTTTATGTACTATACTATTTAAAAAGCTCTGTATACACCATTATATCACAACCTCTTTTTTTTCTCAAGTGAGTTGTTCATGGGGCTATACAAAAGCTGTCATCATTATATAGTGCAGGAAAGGGTGCTAAAGCCAGATGGTGGTGGTAGGAATGCTCTGACTTTACTTTAGGTGATAAGTGGTATGAAGGGATACTGGCTAGGATTCAAAGACAACAAGAGCTCACCTGCATAGCACTAATTTTATGAGCTCATTGCTCAAAGCACCAGTGAGCTAATTATATATATAACATAAAGGGATTGTGTCTGCATGCAAGGACAACATAATATAGCAGAGTTACATTGATACCATGATGAACAAGACTATAGTGCCATCATCATCACCAGTCCTCTTCTTCCCATTATGTACATGGGGTCGGGGTGTCGGGCCAACTGTTGTCATCTCTCTCGATTTCATGCCGCTCTCCTGCCATCTTCGCCCATGACTGACTGTCGCAGCTCTTCTCTCACACAATCCATCCACCTCTTTGCTGGATGACTACATTTTCTCTTCTCTTCTTCCTGTCTGTCCCAAACTTCTTCTTCACCATATTGTCTTCTGCTTTTATGCACATGTGCCTGAGCCACTGTAATTTATTGTATTCAGCTTGACCTATTTATGCAATTGTAGCTACTCTGGCTTTTGCCCTTATGTCCTAATTTCTTCATCTATTCCACAGTGTGCATCCTACCTCCCATCTCAATGACTTCATCTCCATTACGTCCAGCTTCTCAACTGCTCTGCCTGTACTGCCTAGGTTTCTGTGCGATACATTACTACTGGTCGCATCACTGTTTTGCATGCCTTATTTTTCATCTTCTTTAGCATTTTAATGTTCATACACAACACTTAGTACTCTGTGCAAGATGGCTGCAGCCCCTCTGATTCATGCTTTGACATCCTCATTCCGAATTCCCACCCCCTTAACTACCCCTGCCAGATAGTTGGAGCTGTTAACCTGTTCCATTATTTTGTCAATTCTCAGCTTCTTCGGAAGTCTGCTATTTGCTGCCATTGCATCTGTATTATCTGTACACAGTTTCATCCCATGTGCTTTCAGTGTTGCATTCTCCTGTCCTTTGCTGACGTTTTTGCTCAGAGTCTGCCTGTAATGTCACCTCATCTGCTTGCTAATGTATTCTATCATCAGTATGAACAGCAGTGGACACATAGATGAATCCTGTTACACACCCCTTCCACTGCGAACCACTCTATGAGACCAAACACTGCTCATACTTAAGACATTGGGTCCTTATACATAGCTTGCACTAATTTCATCAATGTTTCTGGGACTTTGAACCACTGCAGGACTGCCCAAATCTGCTTTCTTGGAACCTTATCCTATGCTTTCCCCAAGTTTCAGAATGCCCATTTGGACTCCTTCCTCAGCACTAGCTTCTTCTCAACTATCTGTCTCCCTCCCTGCAAACATTGGGTCAGTTTTGCCCTATCCTGAACTGAATCTAAAATGCTCATCTCCCATCTTACTTTCAGCTGCCCTGCGTACGTGTTTATCATCTCCCATCTTACTTTCAACTACTCTGTGTATGTGTTTATCAGTCATTTGCTTCAGAACTTTCATGCAATGTGACAAAATTTTGATACCTCTGTACTGCCCACAGTTGTAAATGCGCCATTCGTTTTTACATACTGACACAATTATGCTTATTTTTCAGTCATCTGAGATGCACATTTGTCTCCATACTACTATGAGTACCCTCAGATGCCGTTTCTCCTCTCTCTCACCAAGTATCTTTGTCATATTTGCTGTGACCTCATGTGAGCATGCTGCTTTCCCTGACTTCATCTTTCTTACTGCTCATCTTACTTCTTCTGTGGTAGGTCCCACATTTTCTCTCATCATAAGAAGTGCCTAGGGCCATATAGATTCTGTGTGGTTTTCTTCATTCATAAGCTGTTGGAAGTACTCCTCTCCGCAGATTTATTTCCTGTGGATTGGCAAGCAGATTGTTGCAGGTATCCCTTATGAATGGCATGTGACTACCTTATTTATCTATTTGTCTTTGCCTTCCAAACTGATACAGTTTTCCCAGAAAACTGACTGAGTGCCACAGATGCCCTGTTCTTTGCTTTCCCATGTATTCCATGATTGGCAACTAAACACTGGCCGGCCAGAACTTTATTGACCCAGGGCTGCTAGGCTTCATGGCAGGCACATACTGGCCAATAGGGGCACACATCACCAATCCCACCATAAGCATTAGGTCACGGGTTCCTGGTACTAGGCACTCTTTTCCGACTTCAATTTGTAATCATTTGCCCACAATACAAACTAGAAAATAAAGTCCTCTGTCACATACTGGCTAAACACTGGACAGTAAAGTAGTTTTACTACTGAAACGTTCTGATGAGAGGTTACAACCAGCACTCCAGTCAGTATTCATGTGAGGCAACACATGATAAATGCACCCCAGGTAAGGTGAAGATGATAAAACAAAAAAAAAAAAAATTTTGTAGTGGTGGGTCTAGGGGATGTACTCCACCAGTCTAAAATATGAAAAAGTTCTCCTATCAGTCTTGTTAATGTGCTCCTTGTCACATCTAGTGCCAAGTGACAGTACTTGAAGGTACAAACAATTAGGCTGCAGAGAAAGGTCTGATGCTTTATGGTCTTTAAGTATTATATAAACACTGCAGCCATTTACTTATATTATACTCAGTTATATCAGTGTGTACTACCTCTGCTCAGCAAAGCTAACCAATCTTAAAGTTCTACTATGTTGTACATGTTTACTGCAATCTTAAAATGTAACTCTATACCCCTTAATCTTTTTTATTTCCTCCAAGTCTGTTGGGTTTCTAATACCAGGATGGGAATGCACCCCATTCCTAAGTCAAAGTATGGTTACAGTTAAGGTGTACAAGCAGGCTATCAACCTGCATTCTGTTAACCACAGTTGTAAAAATGGAGACTATAGCATTACAAATAACACATTCTACTCTCTCTCTCTCTCTCTCTCTATATATATATATATATATATATATATATATATATATATATTCATATATACTTTATTTTCTCCAAATCGTTTGGGTTTCTAATACCATGTATATATAGATATACTTTATTTTCTCCAAATCTTTTGGGTTTCTAATACCATGATGTCAATGGACCCTATTCCTAAGTCAAAGTGTGATTACACTACATGAAATTAGTATTCTTTCAATCTTTTGTCAGCCACAAGTGCTCTTGAATCAACTCCATTGTGCCCAGTAATGACTCCTTCTGCAATTTGTATGGGATTACATGTAATGCTAACATATCTAAGTAAGATTGTAGACTCTTTCTATAAGACCAATTGCTCCTACTACTATTGGAATTATCTGTGTATCTTTAATCCAGATTGCTCTTGTTTCTACCTGCAAATCCTAATATTTTACAACTTTGGTTCTCTCTATATGCAAGACACTGTAGTCACTGGGTGTAGTGGTTTTAATGATCACTTCTACTTTTGTCTTCTCTTCATGGACGACTACATCTACTTTTCTAGCATCTATCTTTTTAACTGTTGGTAATAGATGATTCGATACACTGTACACTTCATTATTTTCTATGATGCTTTGTAGATATTTCTAGTGTTTTTATAGGTTCATAGGTTCATAGGTTTATACTAGGCTATCTGCCCTAAGGCATTTATAAGCCTAGCCCAAATTATTGTGGCTTACGCCACCCCTTATATGAAAAAATACTGTGCCCATTAGTTTGTTGTGCCTCTGTCCAGCAGTGACCCAGAGATGATTCCCGGGGTAAACCTACGATCTCCCATCCACAGGTCTAGATTTCTCTTGAACAGAGTCAGCGAGGTGCTCTGCCTCACATGGACCGGGATTTTATTCCACAGCATAGGGAGTCTCTGAGTGATAAATCTATCCCTCCAGCACGTCCTATTTATATCCGTGCTAAGGTTTAAGTCGCTTGCTCTAGTGGTTTTGGTGGATTTGGATTTTTGAGGTGGAGCATGTCCATTAATTCCGGGTTGGACATGGCCTTGTATGTCAGGCACATGTCACCTCTGAGCAGACGGTATGCGACTGAATAGAGCTGGAGTTTCTTCAATCTGGCAGCATATGACAGATTTTGGAGTCCCTTTATCCTTTTGGTGAGGAACTTTTGGGGTCTCTCCAATTGCTGCAGATGTCGGGTGAGATACATCCCGAATGGGGCATTGTACTCGATCATTGGTCTGATAAGTGAAGAGTACAGGGAACAATGACCTCACTAGATCTGGATGTGAATCCCTTCATGATCAGGTGGGCAATGTAGAAGGTCTTTCTAACCACTTTAGCAATGTGAGTGTCAAAAGAAAGGCCACTGTCAACCTGGGTCCCCAGGTCCCTGATAACCTCTTCTGTGCTTAGTGGATTGCCACCTATATGGTAGCTTGGGGTTACCTTGTTTTTCCCGAAGGGTATGACTATACATTTTTGGCGTTTAACTTCAGGCCATGGCTCTGGCACCAGCTATCTGTTTCCGTGAGTCCCTTCTGAAGGATATCAGTGTCCGATGCACTTTCCACTATGGCCCAGTTTGCAGTCATCTGCAAACTTTGTCAGCCAAAGTCCTCCCATGTTGGCCTGTACTTCTGAGAAGTAGATGCCAAACAATAGGGGCCAAGGACCGAGCCCTGTGGGACACCACTTGTGACCGGCTTGGAGTCTGACACAGCGCCAGCAACTCTAACCCTGTGGGTTCTGTCCTTAAGCCAGTTTGCAACCCATCTTGTGACATATGGGTTTACATTTAAGCTGGTAAGTTTTTCTACAATACCCGAGTGGGGTATTGTGTCGAAAGCCTTTGCAAGGTCAAGGTAGGCTGTATGGACTGCCTTTCCTCATCAATGGCCTTGGTGACTATTTCGAAGAAGTCGACCAAGTTCAAAAGGCATGATCTTCCCTTGACAAAGCCAAACTGGGTCGGGTCCAATGTCTGCAAGTCCCCTATATCTTTGTTTATGAGCTCCATTATGATCCTCTCCATAGCTTTGCAGACTAGACTTGTTAAGCTTATGGGGCGTAATTACCAGGGTCCGTGAGGCGCCACCTTTGTGGAGTGGGACCACAGTTGCCGTCGCCACTCCTTGGGCACGTATCCTGTGGTAAGGCTGAGATTAAACAGCTGCCTTATGTGCGGGTTTAATTCCTCATTTAGCTCGTGTAGCACACAGCCGGGGACACCATCCGGTCCCATTGATGCTGTGTTTTTAGCTTTAGAGAGAGCAGCTTTCACCTGCGCATTTGAGATGTCCGGGAGGCTACACTCGGCTGGGATAGTTATCTCTCCTTTAGGGGAGAGGGGTGAAGTTTGCACTGAACCTGTCTGCCAGTATGTTGGCAATGTCTGTGGGTTCAGTGATTTTTGTATCATTTTGGACTAATTCTGAGCATATCTGTGAGTTTCCACCCAGGTTCCTAACATAGCTGAAAAAGGCCTTATGATTGTCCTTTGAATCCATGGCAATTTTTCTCTCAAAATTGGCCTTAGTTGATTTTATGAGTGCTCGTAATTTTTACTAATAATGATCAGGGTGACTTCCTTTTATGGATTTTGTTCTATCATGTAATAGCTTTCTCCTCTTATTGTAAAGTTTGTTAATGGCTGGGGTCCACCAGACTGGACGTTTGCCCTTTGTGGAAAGAGTCTTGGTTTTATTTGGGATTGCCTGATCCATGCAGTCCTGGAGGTGTTCATAGAAGGCATTTGTAAGGGCTTCCGCAGCTTGGGTTGTGGTTTCCTCTGACTCAGGGGCCTTGAAGGATACCACACCAGTCTTGAGTAGTGTGAAGTTTGCTTTAGAGAAGTTCTTCACTATGGTCTTTTTGTTTGGGGTGGGGCGGGATGTGGATTTCCAGTGAGATTAGTTTATGATCAGATCTCACCAATGAGGGATATACTTCGGTGTGGAGCATTTTGTCCCCATGTTTGTGACAATGAGATCTAGTATATTTTCTCCTCTCGTGGGAACAGTGACTAGCTGTTCCATGGCATTTGAATTTATGAACTCCAGGAACCGTTGGGCTAGAAAGTTAGGGCTTGAGTAATGTTCCCAGTCTATATTCGGGTAGTTGAAGTCACCCAATATGATGGTGTTTGGAGATACATTTATACCCTCCAGTGTCTTCAGGAAGGCTGTGTGGGGTTCCTGAGTTTGAGAGGGTGGCCTGTAGCATGCTACAATTTGTAGAGCAGTTTTGCCTATTGTTAGTTGCACCTGGATGGTTTCCGAAGCTTCATGCGTTGCCACCAACCTGGAGGTGTGAGTATCCTTTATGAATATGGATACACCCCCTCCTTTTGTGGAGTGGTCCGGGTTTTGGGGCCGGAACGCATGATATGAGGTTTCAGCCACTTCAATACCATAATGACTGCACAATCCCCAGTGCTACAGTCTTGCCGCATTATTAAGCCTTTCAGTATACAGTCCTTCAGCCATTGATATATCATAACCAGCAATGGGTTGTGTGACTGTTTCCAATTCTATTTTACAAAATCTACATTTCTCTGTTTCTCCCATGTGTTCAATAGACTTTTCTAAACAACATGTGTGTAGCCCACTATCTTTGGCCACCAATAACAACTTTTCATGTCTTGTTTTGAATTTGCCTAACCATTCATGCTTTCAGTCCTCGTCACCATGAGGTTCTTCCAGAAGTTTTCTATACTTGCAACTCTCTTTATGCATTTACCTCATTTCTTGTCTTCTCATCTGGTCCTTCACCTTATATTTCCTTTGTTTTTTGGCACATTCAGTTGTTGCCTGATTTTGATCTACTGGTTTGATTTCCATTCTTGCTTGACGCTGATATGCTTCTGCTAGACTAAGCAGAGAAGTCATCTTAGATGTATTCCTCATGTTTCAAAACTTTATCTGTGTTCGGGTCTTAGGAGGTCAGCAGATATGTGTGCGTTCCCAGAATTACAGATCAATACATGTAATCAATTTCAAGGAGACCCATACCTCATTCAGAGTGGCTAAAGTGTAGTCTTGGTATGCACTGATTTTAAATCATTTGGTAAGCAGCAAGAATCCTTCTTGTTTTCCTGTCTAATACATTTTGTGGTCATACAGTCACTCCAAAACTCTAAGTTATGACAGGAACAGCAAATTGTTTTATAGCTTGAATTTTGTTCCTAGATGTCAGCACTGTTTTCAGCATTAATTTGTCTTCTAACGTATTCCAAGTTTTATTTGCATTTGTTTATGCTTTAGTGTTCATCCTTCATCAATTCCCAATTATTTATACACACACTCTTTCTCACTTTGTTTTATATCACATTCTTGTCCCAAACAGATATTTTCTCGGTGCTGCAATTTTCCTGCTTTAAAGGCTGCCTTAGCACCCTCATCATGACCGAATCACATTCTTATATCATCTGAAAACATTTTGACTCCTTGCAGTTGTGCTTTCAAATCCTCATCTGATGAGCAATACTGTTTTACAACACTGGTGCAAGAATCTTCTTCTTCTTCTTCTTTCGGTTGCTCCCGTTAGGGGTCACCACAGCGGATCAACTGTTTCCATTTCTTCCTGTCCTCTGCATCTTGCTCTGTCACACCAACCACCTGCATGTCCTCTCTCACCACATCCATAAACCTTATCTTAGGCCTTCCTCTTTTCCTGTTACCTGGTAGCTTCATCCTTAGCATCTTTTTCCCAATATACTCTGCATCCCTCCTCAGCACATTTATTTATTTATATTTATTTATTTCAGTTTGGTGACCAGGGAAGTCCACTGGTCCCATGAGTGCCCGTTTTCAGTGGAGGCCCGGGGAGAAAAGCTCCAATATAACATAAAACATTAAGATACAAAATTAAGTAAGTTACAAAAGTAAAGCACAGTTTACATGAATGAACATTCTGTATCAGGCTTAGTTGACAAAGATAATTTTGATGTATCTGGAAGGCTGTACTGTGGAGATTAATTTAGGAAATACCTTCATAACAATTGAAGTGTAGTAATATTATACATAACAATCGATTAAAGTATGTCCAAACCAACATAATCTTGACTCTCTGGTTTTGTCTCCAAACCTTCCAACCTGGGCTGACCCTCTAATATACTTATTCTTAATCCTGTCCATCCTCGTCACACCCAGTGCAAATCTTAATATCTTCAACTCTGCCACGTCAAGCTCTGACTCCTGCCTTTTTGTCAATGCCACTGTCTCCAGCCTATATAACATAGCTAGTCTCACTACCCTCTTGTAGACCTTCCCTTTCACTCTTACTGGTACTCATCTGTCACAAATCACTCCTGATGCTCCTCTCTACCCACTCCATCCTGCCTGTACTCTCTTCTTCACCTCTCTTCCACACTCCCCATTACTCTGAACTGTTGATCCCAAGTATTTAAACTCATCCACCTTCGCCACCTCTACTCCCTGCATCCTCACCATTTTTCTATCCTCCTTCTCATTCACACACATATATTCTGTCTTAGTCCTGCTGACCTTCATTCCTGTTCTCTCTAGAGCATATCTTCACCTCTCCAGGGTCTCCTCCATCTGTTCCCTACTCTCACTACAGATCACAATGTCATCTGCAAACATCATAGTCCCCAGGGACTCCTGTCTGATCTCATCTGTCAACCTGTCCATCACCATTGCAAATAAGAAAGGGCTCAAAGCTGATCCTTGATGTAATCCCACCTCCACCTTAAACGCATCTGTCAGTCCCACAGCAGACCTCACCGTTGTCACACTACCCACGTTCATATCAAGCACCATTCTTACATACTTCTCTGACACTCCCGACACTGGTGCAAGAGTCATGGCCTCAAACTGAATGCTGAGAAATGCATCATAATCCCCTTTGTGGAAAATGTCATTTGCAATAATGGTCACAGTAATAACAATGTACTAAGCATGCAATCAGCTGTGAGGGACGTGGGCACCCAGGTCGATCACAACCATACTGTTGATCACCATGTTGCCTACGTACCATGGAAGGCTTTCTAAATGTCCCACCTCATAAGTAAGGGTGTTTCATCCCTGAACAAGATGTCATAACATCCCTGTACTCCAGCTTTCTCACATCCATTATGAAGTACAATGCCCTGTTTTACATATACCTTGCGAAGCACATGCAGCAGCTGGAGAGACCCCAGAGGTTCCTGACCAGGAAGATAAAGGGACTCAAAACACCTGTCCTGTACTGATAGGCTGACAGCTCTGTCCCTCTACTCAGTCTTGCCCAGACTGCTCAGAGGTGACGTGTGTGTGGCACCCATGGCCGTAACAGTTGCAACCTTGATGGAGGTGCTGCATATCTGTAGGTCTAATTCCACATGCGCAAGCTGCACACAAGGCCTCAACCTGGTCTGTGTCATTAATTGAGCATGTTGGCTGAATACCTTTGTGTCCCAAATACTCCACCATCTGTTGAATAGACTCCTCTCCATGTCAAGCAGAGTACCTCAATAACCATCTTAAAGATGAACCAGGATGACTGGATGGCAAACAGATAGTACACCTCTGGGATACCACCTGTGTTCCTGGTGGACAGGAGAAACCAGTGCTGACTATGTGGGTACATGGGCGAAATTCTTAGCTAGGCTTATAAAGGCCTCCAGGCCAACTGCCTAGTATCATCCTGTGAGCCTATGAAATATCATTCAGATGCAGAATTGGTGCTATTAAAGACAGGGAAAAGTTGAAGCTACACAGGATCATTGTATCATAGGAAGGTACTAGGCTAGTGTCTGTAAGGCCCTAGAAAACCTAGCCAAGTTCTACCCTTATTTCCACAATAAGCACCAGTTCCCCCTGTCCAAGACGGGCACAGGTAAAACCTCCCATGGTCAATTTACT